>NC_068993.1:30502834-30504207 GCF_001194135.2 Octopus bimaculoides
ATATATATATATATATATATATATATATATATAAGGATAAGATCCTTATTTTAAATAGTCATCAAATCTAGTGGTAGCATGGGATGTAAACAACCTGATAGGTTATAATAATTATGAAAATTATAAATAAGGGTATCTAAGAGATACCACCATGCTTGAAACAGCAATCAAAACCTGACTCTAAGACCACATCAAGTATTCAATACAGCACAAAACAAAAGACAAAAGACAAATAAACTAGCAAAAATTAGATAATTCCAGAGCCTGGGTTTCTGGCTTTGTATAAAAATATACTCTTCCGTTGTCAATGAAATATACCATGAATTGTACATAGATACACACACACACACATATATATATATATATATATACATAAACATACGAATACTCACGTATATGCACATGTACATACATGTATATGCACGTATATACAACAACCAGTTCAGGTGTCCATCCAGACACCATGTGCTATATTGCCGAAATACCACCGCAGTGAATATAATGACGAAGTGAATATATATATCAAATATCTATATAAATAGGGATAAGATCGTTATTTTAAAGAACGATCAAATCTAGCGGCAGCATGGTAAGAAAAATCCTTATAGGTTATAATAGTTATTAAAATTATAGATAAGCGTATCTAAGAGATACCACCATTCTTAAAATATCAATTAAAACCTGACTCTAAAGCCACATCAAGCATTCAATAAAGCACAGGGTGAAAAGACAAAATACAAATAAACTAGTAAAAATTTTAATAATTATATACACACACACACACACACACACATTCGCACACATATATATTATAATATATTATATTATAATATTAATATTTAGCAGAAGTGACTTAAGGTACGAGAGTCTCGTGCGTCAGCACTTATCAGACTAACTAGTTACAGTTTGAAGGGCTGTGGTTTTATATGGCTGTTGAGAATTACATTTTTCTCTGGATTGTTCTATCCATGTATGTATGTATGTCTGTATGTATGTATGTATGTATGCATGTATGTATGTATATATGTAGGTAGTTATGTAGGCATATAATGATGTGCGTGCGTGAATGCGTGTTTGTATGTGACTGTATGTTTGTGTGTATGTGTGTGTGAGTGCTTGTGTGTGCGTGCGTGTATGAATGTGTGTGTATATATATATATATATAATGATACGTAATTGCAAGATCCAAGAATCTAGGTGTAGGAAGTTATTAAGCTTCGAGCAATCGGTAGTAGATACAAAAGACAACTTTCAGGAACAGTTTACTAGCGTAGATGCAAATTAGAATCACCCACCACACAGATATATATATATATATATAATTATGTTTATAAATATATATATATATATATATATATATATATATATATATA
>NC_068993.1:30505270-30509104 GCF_001194135.2 Octopus bimaculoides
ATATATATATATATATGTACATATGTATACATATAGAGAGAGCTGTGTGCGCGCGAATGCGTGTTTGTGTGATTCTGTGCACATGTGGGCGTGTGTATGTATGTATGTGTGTGTGTATGTTAAGCATCTTTCGTCTTGTCCAAAGAAATTCAAATTGTTACTGTTTTGTGATTATGGGGTCGTAATATCGTTAACGTTCTCGGGGATTTTGGTTTCAAAAAATTTCAGTCTCTTTCAACCTTTCGCGGTGATTAGAGGCTAGGGCATGTGTGCTCCAAGAGGCGTGCCCAAGCAGTTGAAGACTAGTGTGAAGTGAGAGTCATCTTTACCTTGTTTTAGTGTTTGTGGGGATGTTTTATGCACCCAATTTTACAAGGTGTATGGTAGAATTACTGCAACTATGAACTTTAAGCCAAGCAATTCCAGAACAGGAAACCTGGTGGGCCAACCAGAAACATTCCTCATTCTCCATACATTTCTGAAGAATAATTTATCTTAAATAATTCTGTGATAGTAAAGAGAAATAACAATAACGTTAAATAACAATCAATATGATGAACGCGAAATAAATTGTCACTTAACATATAATTCATGCTTACGTCAACAGAATGTAACTATAGACATGGTGAATATTTTAATAAAAATTTAGTTTGTTGCTTTCAAAATATTTGGGCTTCTTTTCAAGTTACTTCTATAATAAAGCAACATGTGTTCTTCATTCGATGAACATGGTGAGTATTTTAATAAAAAGTAAGTTTTGCTATTAAAATGTTTGAGCATTTCAAATAATTTTTGCAATAGAGCAACATTCATGCTTCATTCGATTTCGGATATATTACATATGCATGGTGAGCATTTTAATAAAAATGTCTGAGCATTTAAAGTTACTTTTATACTGCTAGAGCAAGGTGAGTATTTTAATGAAGAATAAGTTTTGCTATTAAAATGTTTGAGCATTTTTCAAGTTATTTCTATATTAAAACATTCTTCATTCGATGTTCGATATACTGCCTATATAGCTATTGTTGCCAACACATGACCACGTACACCGTCTATTAGAAGTGTATAACACCTGGGCTTGAGTGTGTGTGAAAGTGTGCTTATGTTGCAGTGTATATCTGTCAGTCTCTATCACTCGTTCTCTCACATTCGCGTTCTCTCATTCACACACACACACACACACACACACACACACACACACACACACACACACACATACACACACACACACACTCTCTCTCTCTCTCTCTCTCTCTCTGGATGTCTTAATTTGACTCTGTGTCATAGACACCTTCAGACATGCATTCTGTTTCTATCTATCTATCTATCTATCTATCTGTTTGTCTGTGTGCCCGCCTGTGTGTCTGCATGGCTGTCTGTATGTAAGTATGTGTGTATATATGTATATGTGAGTGCGTGTGTGTATGGGGGTACGAGGGAGTATTGGAAAGTACCTGGCTTTAGAGTATCGCGAAAAGTGAGGTTGGACGCCCAACCTTCTAAGTTATTTTACGGGGTTTAGAAAAACTGAAGGATAGCATCAATAAGTGTGAATCTGAGAGGGGAGTATGTTTAATAAAATCATAACTGATTCTCTAGTATTTTTTTTTACCTAAAGTCAGGAACTTTTCAGCGCCCCCACGTAATATCTCTGGAAAGGGAACATGTGGTGCTTTTCGTAGTAGATCTTCCGCTTTAGTCCTCACCTGACAACTAATTCTCACCCGTGGGTCCTCGAAACTATCTGCTTGCAACTGCTCGAAACAGCTTCTACAGGTCGGCTAAACCATGGTGACGGCTTCAACCCTCAGTGAGCAAGGCCTTGTCTACTTATGCATGTGAAGAAGGGACTCGGTGGACGGTGCGGAGGAAATCACGAGATTGGGTCAACGGGCGGGAAAGCGGACCTGCAAGCATTGTGGGAGGTTGGGGCAGACAAGGCAAGTGAGACACAGACATTGCGGCTATCCATTGCATCCCGATCTATCTGTAGTTGTCTTGATTTCGTCCTTTAACTGAAATCAGATAGGAAGGGACGAGAGAGTGAAGCAGATGACATTGTGCAACCCTCACTTTATTCCATGTCATGCGCAAGTCAAGACATCACACCACTCTAGACACACCTTTAAGTCCTGTGCCGATGGGTAAATGACAAAGCAGCCGGTATGGATGCACTGAAAGTTGCAGTCAAGCCTACACGCAAGCGGTCTAGAACATATAGTCGCTCCCCACTGGCCAAAGCAGCAGTGGTGTTCGGCAGGTCCCGGGTGCCTGAGAATTGTCCTCCTTAGGACTATTCTGCTCACCTCTATGGCTTGCAAACTGGGGTAGGTAGGAATTTCAACCATGTGGTCGAAATATCAAGACGAAAACATTGTGACATCGCTCACCTTCTGAAGGGGGCGCAGTAGTGACGAACATCATGAAGCAAGACTAAGCTTTGCCATGAGATCTAGTCTGATCAGCAAGCTAACTAGTCTCCCAAAAGACTGAACGACTGATTGCCGTTTCCCCTCCGAAGAAAGCGCCACACAACCATTATCAGAGCCAGCTCTCCCACCATAACTAACCCAGAGGGGGTGGAATCAAAGACTAATTTTATGAAGACTTGGAAGCTCTCATAGCGACGTATACTCAACAGCCGAGTATACGTGTAGAGATAGCCAAAAGAAGCATTTGACCCAGACTGCCTTCTTCCAGCTGTTAAGCATAGAGGAGGTTCTGTGATGATCCGGGGAGCTATATTTTGGAATCTTCCGGCTCAATGGTTTCCCTTATTGGCACAATTAATAATCAAGGCTATTTAAGCTTTTTTTTCTGATCAAATTCATCCTATGGTTGCGGAACTGTTTCCAGAGGGAAACGCAATCTTTCAGGATGATAATGCACCAATTCACACAGCTAAAGTTGTTACTGAATGGCACGAGGAACATTCTAGTGAAGTTGAACATCTTATGTGACCATCACAGGCTCCAGTTCTCAGTATCATTGAACATTTATGGTGCATTTTAGAAAAGCAAGTAAGGAGTCAATATCCTCCACCATCATCACTACAAGTACTGGAGAATAAATGTTTTAGCTGAAGAATAGATAAAAATTCCTTTGGAAACAATTCAAATTTTGTACGAGTCTATACCTTGTAGAATTCAACCTGTAATTACTGCCAAAGGAGGTTCTATCCTATATTAAAATAAATTTGTTTGAAATTAGACGGTTTTTCCATTATTTTGGCCAACCCCTGTATATCTACAGACATATACATATTCGTTTAGACATACGTATGTATGTATGTATGTATGTATGTATGTATGTATGTATGTATATCAACTGACGCTTCATTCAGTCCAAACTTAACTTTCACACAACATAACTTCCATGGTGACAAAATATGTTCAACAGTCCTGAACAGCTTCACTGTTACTCGATTGATTAAAATTAGCGTTAGAGAATTTCCCTAGCAACTGCTCACATTTGTAAAGTGTTGAATATCTGGAATTATTTCAGTCCTAAAGATTATTCAGAAAAGCGCAAAACGAAAAGCAGAATTGTCAGGCTTAGAATTATAATTGCAACATAAACTCGGCAGAGTAAAATGTGCTGATCAATAATAAAGAGAGGAAATAAAGATCGAATATTACAACTTTACAAAAAACTTATACATACATAGTTATACATACTTATACATACATGTATGTATAGAAACAACAATTTGTTTTTCTTGTTTTACTTTTAGTTGAAAATATCGAAAAGACTGCAACCGGTACTAACCTTTAAAAATGTAATTCATGATAAAGTTATTTTAGCGTTTTCTTCTTTGTGTTATTATTATTATTA
>NC_068993.1:30509114-30510768 GCF_001194135.2 Octopus bimaculoides
CTTCTGTTCTTTTATTCTTTTATTAGTTTCAGTCATTTGACTAGTACTGATTCTTCCAGTTTCCTTTGCCGAACCGCTAAGTTAGGAGGACATAAACACACGAGCATCGGTTGTCAAACGATGTTAAGGGGGACAACGCAGACGCACAAACATATACAAACACATACACATACATATATATACGACGGATTTCTTTCAGTTTCCATCTCCCAAATCCACTCACAAGGCTATAGTAGAAGGCACTTGTACACGGTGCTACGCAGTGAGACTGAACCTGGAACCATGTGGTTAGTAAGCAAGCTACCTATCACACAGCCACCCCTGCGCCTATACATACATACATACATACATACATACATACATACATACATATATATATATATATATATATATATATATATATATATATATATATATATATATATATATATATATATGCATATATACATATATACATATATGCATATATACATATATACATATATGCATATATACATACATATATACGCGAACAACAAGAGATACAAATGGAAAAAATGACATTTCATCAGTGGTCGGCTGTCCTTCTACTCCTTATTTCGAGCATTGAACGACAATATAAGACTTTGAAAACAGTTGCTCCCACGAACAAAAATAAAATTTGGGATTTGCAGAGGGTCAAAGCTGGTAACAAAAACGACAGCGGAGAAATACAAAGAAACCGAACGAAAACAAACATGGAGCGTCGGTAGACCAGACGACGCAAAGTAGTGAATGCTGGAGAAATATTATCTCTGCCAAAGCCTCATAGCATACATAACAATTATGCAACCAATAAGAAGACAGCACAGATAAGCCCAAAAGGGCATAGCAACACATAAGAAATAGAAGAAATTTAAGATAAACGCAACCCACATAAAACATAGGTAAAATATCAACGTTATCAACCAATGCACGAGTTAACGAAACTGTTTTCTATGCACTTGCCCGATAATGTGGCAAAGGAGCCAAACAAATATCCCTCGAATTACATCTTACTATCTTTCAAAAGAAAAGACGCACTTATCACGACTAAATACATTTGATCATATTCTTGTTCAGTCAGGGTTGATATGGGTCTGTAATACAAACTGATAGTCCCACTAGTCTACACACCTAAAGTGGGATTCCCTCCAAAAACCTGAAACATCATCAGTGGTAAAGACATTATCACAGACTACACATCCTACTATCAAGATAATACAGATAAAATAAGTGGTGATATAACATTAGCGTGCCAACAAGGAAGCTTCTACGCAGTTGCTACTCCAATGAATCTCTTGCTTACCGTCTTAAAAATAGTTCCTTAAATACAATGCCAAATCTTCCTAAATACTGTTTCATTGTCTTACAAACAGTTACATATACATGATAATCTACCACTGAATATAACATGTTAGAAACAGACAAAATAGTTATGGATAGAATGTTGTTTGAACGACAATTCATCGACGCATAGATCTATCACTTTATACTGAACATCATCAGAGAATAGCAGAAGCTCTATAGCGGCCCAAAAGAAAAAAATCCCTACAAAACGCTAATAAAGTTCTTGAAAAGTACTCAAAATAGTAACAAATGTCCACCATTTAGAATACATAAAAATATGCATTACTTGAATACCCCCCCCCCACAA
>NC_068993.1:30510794-30513294 GCF_001194135.2 Octopus bimaculoides
CAACAACAACAACAACAACAACAACAACAGCAACAACAACAACAACAACAACAACAACAACAACAACAACAACAACAATAGCGACAACAACAGTGGCAACGAGCACAGCTATAAAACCTGGACGTACCATCTTCCGTCAAAATAATATAGGCCCTCACAGAATACATTTAAAAATAAACGTTTCATTCACTAAAGCTTTGTGAACATGGCACAAATAATCTAAAAATGCTGCAATACAACACTAGCAGCATTATGATATTTTTATGGAACTTAATGCTTTTATCATCATTCACGACATTCATATAGAAATAATTCGGGAATCATTCTTACTACTAGAATACCACCGTTCTAGATTATGCACAAATGATACTGGACAGTCCCCTTCAACAATAAGGGTGGTCTTATACATAAAAAAGCTTAGATTCTGTATGTAAACCTTGGAAATGACTTTCATAAACTAATAGGGGGCGACATTACTATAGCGAAAAGGCTTTCATGAAGCGCACTCATGAACACAATCACATACATATGTGTATATATGTGTGTGTATATATGTGTATGTATGTATGTATGTGTGTGTGTATATGTATGTATGTATGTATGTATGTATGCATGTATGTATGTGTCTGTATATGCATATGGTTAAACGTGGTTACATGACAGCAATAATAGCCATCTTTTATATGCTTCAGTCAGTCATTAGATAGCGGCCATGTTGGGGCACTCCCTTGTACAATTTATTCAGCTTAGTACTTATTCTAGCGGCCTCTAAGCCGAACTGCTAAATTATGGGAACGTAAAAACAACACGGTTTTCACGCGGTAGTGGGAACAAACACAGATACTCTCACCATGTGTATATATATATATATTTATGCGTGTGTGTGTGTATATATATATATATATATATATATTTATTCATATTTAGCAGAAGCAATAGAGTGACTCAAGGTCCAAGAGTTTCGTGCGTTGGCACTTACCAAACTAGTTCATGGACTAGTTATTTCCTGGATTAGTTATGCTTAATAAAAAAATAACTTATTTACCTAAGTGTTTAACATCATCTCCTTTGAAGTAGTCTCCTTGTGTAGCAATACACCTGTCCAAGCTTTCCTGCCAGTTTTGGAATTCGGCCTGAAAGTCGTTTTCCGTAATACAGGTCAAGGACCTTCTGCAATTCGCTCTGGATCTCGACAACGCTGTTAAAACGGCGACCTAGGAGACACTTTTTCATCTAGGGGGAAGGGATGGAAGTCTGCAGGTGCTAAATCTTGCGAATAGGACGGGTGCAGAAGCGATACCATGTTGTTTTTTGAGAGAAACTTCGGGTGAAGTGAGCTCGGTGAAGAATACAACTCTTCGCGCTCCACAAATCCAGTCGTTTTCGCCGAATGCCCTCCCTCAAAGGTTTCAAACGCTTCAAAACTCTCGATTGATGGTCTGGCTCTGGGGGACGTATGTGTGTGTGTGTGTGTGCGTGCGTGCGTGTGTGCATGTGTGTTTGTGTATGCATATATGTATATATATATATATAAGCGTGTGTGTGTGTGTGTGTGTGTGTGTGTGTGTGTGTGTGTGTGTGTGTGTGTGTGTGTGTGTGTGTGTATATATATATATATAAGGAAAATGGAAGTTGAAAATGCACTGAGAATAGTTAACATATTTTTTATTATTATATTTAAAGATTTCGCAGTTTACGTAACAACTTTCGTCACCATCGCAATCACAGATATTTGTTGAAAAATACTGCCATCGAAGAAAAAGATGTTGTTTTCGAGGATAAAATTTTATCCTTCAGTGATGAAACTTTTTTTAGTTCTGTCTGGAATTTCTTGATGGAATTTCTCAAGCCAGAAATGTATTGCTTCTAGCCCATATTGGTGTCAGATTGTGGTATAGAGGTTTACCAATTCAAAAGATACAATAGTGGTATCATTGTTTATGGATTTGGGGAGGTGGTTTGACAGATCCAGATCTTCCATTACAAGACTTAGTATGTATTTTAAAATAGCTTTCAGTAATATATCTAAAAAAACCTGCTGAGTTTGTGTGTTTCACAGTTCGAGCATGCTACGATTGGTCTAAATTTAAGGTCAATGAGATATTATGTGTTTATCCAACTTGAAGTTTGTTCTTTACATACATTCTTAATAGTTTGATTCGTATGGATACTTACTGTTCTCCTCATGCCACCCCAAACATACGAAGTTTTGTTTCACCTATGTAATGAAGATTACATGGGTCAACCAAAACTTACTCTAAGAAATATATAGACCATTCACCGATAACAAATACCAGATCCCATACTAGACAGATTCCACTGAGGGGACACATAAACATATGTGCAAACAATATGTCCCCCATATTCCAGGTCTTCCCACTCTACCTATGTTCGGTGAATACCACAGATGAAGCACGGATAAACAAGGAGAATACTTTCATACAAAAGTACAAACCCAGACTTAATAAACTTTAAAAAAGTACCTACACAAATAACTATT
>NC_068993.1:30514455-30515749 GCF_001194135.2 Octopus bimaculoides
TATATATATATATACGGTAAACTTTCGTTTTCAGTCAACTAAATCCACTTACAAAGTTGTGTCGCTTCGGGGCTTTGTTATATCCTAAATCACTAGGCTACTATAGCCTCGTAGTGACACTTAACCAAGGTGCCACATAGTTGGACTGAACCCGAAACCGTGTGGTTGGAAAGCAAACTTCTTACCATATAGCCACTTCCGTGCCTACCCATAATTTTGACAGAAAATATTTGATAGTTTCAATAAAACATCAAAAATATACTTCATGAACAACTCTTGCTACCAGCGCCATCAACAAAGCTTTCGATATCAGTTTGCCGCTAACTGCTTCTATAAAATATACTTGAAGCTTGCTAGCAATACAAAACTAATTGACGGAACTCCATTAAATAAAGTACCACATATGTGAGCATGTTTTATTGTCCGACTGACTTCCAATGTGTTATAAGACCTACGCGATCGAGGTCAAGTGAGGTAGCACTGCAATAGCGATAGTAATATCGGTAATACCGACAGGGAAATATGTCAATCGGTAAAAAGGGAGAGAGAAAAGATGTTTGGTAATGTACAAAATTCTACACTTCATAAGGTTTTCTACTTTTATAAGCATTGTTTCCGTAAGAAGTACAAAAATCTGTTGTTTTGAACTAAAATAATTTTAAAAGAAATTTGTTATCATGCGAAGCAGTAGGCTTAAGTTCTGAATAATGTAGTTGACTATATGAAGTTTCTTTGTAAAACAAATATCACAATTATTTCAATTTTTCGTACCGCTCATAAGTTAATATGCGAAATGTAAAGAGGATAATACATTATCTACTTAACTGCTTTTCGATAATGTAATGCTTTGTTTTATGGAGGCTGTCGAATTTATAGAATTTTGCAGTGAGTAGATTCTTTTATACGGTTGTAATTGTAACATATTTTAGGTTTGAAACCTGAGAACCTGTATCTGATTATTGGCTATTTAACATGGTTAAACTTGAAATGTCTAATATTCAACTGTCACTCATTTTCATGTTGTCCTGTTTAATAACTGGTGTAAACTGTAATTTTCAGCTTGGCCTATTCAAAGACAGATGCTGTTACACTACACTCGTTTTGCATCCACGTAAAAATAACAAAGTACATAAGAGAGTGATCGAAGTAGGACAGAATTTTACATTTTTCTTAAAGAGGTTGTATAACGACGGTAAATCTGTATACAGCAATAGCACGATATACTTTTCGTACTATAGTGCTCTTCTACATACGTAAACACATACATCTATGTATGTATGTATGTGTATGTGTA
>NC_068993.1:30515988-30519750 GCF_001194135.2 Octopus bimaculoides
TGTGTGTGTGTGTGTGTGTGTGTGTGTGTGTGTGTGTCTCCTCTGTTCGAAGGTTATAATGGACACAGGTTCGTGTGTCACATACCTAGCTAGAGACGATGGCCTCTTGGAGCTAATCAACGGCAGCGTTCGTCCTATTTTTTGGACTGCCATGTTGGCTTGGCGATAACTATTAATATCCAGTACCGCTGCCGTAGTCTCCTGCAATGTAATTGAAAATTTTAAAAAACGTCATTTTTGGTCGAATTTTGCATTTCATGGATTATGTCGTAAGAAATACATATTTCTACATAGCAGAATGCAAAACAGTAAATATAGTCGTCTTAAGAAGTTGCATATCAAGTGTCAATACCGTTGACTAATATCATAAGGTTCCGCATTGACTATAAAGAGAGCGGGAGTGTAAACCTCTCTCCAGTGCCGCTGCAACGGTCATTGCGTGTGGACGTACGTCGTACTTGTGTGAAGTTTTCTGCTTTGTATCTTGACTTTAGGCCATTGTATCAAAATTAACGATCGTATTAAATTTAGTGTTGTTTACATTTAGTGATGACTCACAAGACAATAACGCCTCATGATATTGAATGCCCAATATTTGGTATTCCAAGTGATCTTAGCGAGCGAGTTTTGCCAACTTACATGGACGTACTAAAATGTGAACGAGAAAAAGAAAAGAATGTAGTTAAGAAAGATCCTTCAATTACATTGTCAAGATTGTAGCAGAAAAGATAATTCTTCTTTGGCAAAAACCATCTACCCTTGTGTTAGAATTGAGTCAGTTAAACCGAAAATCTTGATTTACTAAAAGTTCTGAAAAATAGATGTGCCATATTTTCAAACAAAGTGTAATGTGTTTAAAAACAATGCAACAAAAGATTTATTTGACATTTCCTGTTGCAAGTGCAACTCCTTTAAAAACTGCAGTTGTAGTAGAGACAAAAAAGCACCACAGAGAGAACAAGATTTTTTACAGTATCAACGGACAAATCGAAAAATATTCATTGGCGGAATAGATCAAGCAGTATCTAAAGAGAACGTCCAGAGGATGATTAGAAAGAATCGGCCAGGTCACAATTACCCTTCTAAGTCAGGAGTGTTGTCTTTTCAAGGTCGCAATGACTCAATCGTAACACAAAGGATGAATGCCTTTTGCCAAAGAAGATTTATCTTTTCTGCTACAATCTTGATCATTTGTTTAATTTATTTTATTGCGTGTGTAATCTTGACCTCGGTGATCTAGAATTAAAAATAAGAAAGGAATCAAAGTCGGAAAGTCTATTTATTTCAACTAACTTCCAAATTTAAAGTGCTTGCAGAGTCTAAAGGTATAAATTTTAGAGCTTGAGATTTTAACGCTCTTGTTTTTAAATAATTTTGCAAAAGATCGGTTGGTAACAATATTTATATGCAAACATTTATAGGGACAAACATATATATTCATATACATACACACACAGGCATGCATACAAAACTATGTAAATGTTTATGTATATATGTATGTGTGTGAATGTGTGTATGTGTGTACGTCTGCATGCGTGTTTGTGTGAGTGTGTGTGTGTGTGTGTGTGTGTGTGTGTGTGTGTGTGTGTGTGGATATGTGTTAATTTGTGTGTATATACATTATGTTGTGCCACAAACTTTGATCGAACGTTTTTATATAATTTTCTTAAGTAGCAAAAAGCATACCAATTGCCTGTGTGTAAGAATGTTTCTGTATGTATGTATGTATGTATGGAAGTATGTATGTATGTAAGTATGTATGTATGTATACAGGTGAGTGCTTTTATATGCGTAGGTGTGTGTTTCAATCCATGAGTCCATGGATATTTGTGCTGTCGCATGAGAACTAAACATAATTGCTGTAATTCAGTAATACATATTAGGAAACAACAGCAATAAAAAAAAGACAACAGGATTAACAACGAAAATGATTGAAAGCAGGGAACGCCTAAAACTATTTATTCAGTTCTTTGTTTTTGTTAATTTTAGAAAGGTAAGTCTTAAAAAATGTGTTTTATTTGTTTAAAAACGGATAGTAATTGAATAGGTGATTTTTTTGGTTAGAAAAAAAAATTATGTAAACTTAACATTGACAAGATATACGTATATAAGCATATGTCCATCCAACACACACACACGAATACGTATATTTGTGTGTGTGTGCGTGTTTGTACATATATAAATATATATATATATATGTGTGTATAGTGTGTATATGTATATGCGTGTGTAAGTGTGCGTATATATAATATATACATGTGTGTGTGTGTATGTGTGTGTTTGTGACTTATGTCACCTAAAACTTCAACAGAAGCAAAATGCACTAGTGATAATTTGAACATGTGATAATTTATAAAACTGTGGTTAAATGATCACAGTTTTCTAAATAAGTATGATTTTTTATGGAAAATCAGTGAAGCTCGTTCTAATATGACAGCTTGAGTCGTGCTGAAGTCTCGGTATTATACTGACCAGTGGACTGGTAAAGAGAGAGAATTTCTGTGGTGATATAATCATGTAGTCTCCCTTGGTTTCACTACAAATTCCCTTGATTTTATATGAGACTTACAGCCAATGTCTTGAATAGGAAGTTCACTCAGGATAGGAACCCTTTCCTATCCATGTCATCTGAGGAAACGGGCTCACGAAACTGACCGGCCTGTTACAAGCTGGAATATTCTTGACAAGACCCTTAGTCACTGCGACCTTGGAAAGACAACACTCCGGCAATGGATAAGTAGCTCGATTTTGGAAACTGCAGGTGGGATTGGAGTGGAATCATGTGCTTTTTTACATTGCTATTACATAAAAGAGCTCTGCTTACTCTACCAGATGATATACAGAGGCACTACATCTCAAACGATTTCAAAATGGTATAATCAACGTCTACACTCCTTCGGGCCCAGAGACAGAGATAACTCACTTCTTTTTCATTTTGTTTGGGAGCTCAAAGGCCAGAGTAATTACTTCATCACTATAACATGGATATCTTTAGATCCGTCCATATTCCACTGGATCTGCCGGTTCTGCCAATTTGAAAACCTTAATGTTCTGAAGCTACCCACGTTTACCGTCATATGAAATTCGAAATGATTTCCTGTTATCACATGAGCCTTTATCTTGAGATAGCTTCAACCAACAAAGCGGGAAAACAGCACCACGTGAAGTAATGCCAGGGAAAATCAGGAAATTACCTCCCTTACTTATGACAATCTTTGCTGTATCTAATTATAAGCTCACTATGAGTTGAGTAGAAGCCTTTCCCGATTTCCTCACATTATCTGACGTACACATGTGTATCTAAATTACCAGCGACGAATAACGAATTACCCTTTATACTCCTGTCAGAGACCGAATTTAGTGATATGGTTATTCGTTTTGATGGCAATAGTTAAACAGAATTTCCTGATGGTGAGTCAAATATAGATATAAGTTTACTTACGATTTGATACGTATATAATTTACTTTGGAAACGTCTTATCACCAATATTTCCAAATAGACACAGTTAAACTCGTCCCTTCTCATAGCAGAGGATGAAGGTCATAAACTGTTGCTACATACTAAGCAGAGACATAATTTCACAATATGAAATTCCGAATATTTAAATGGTTTCACGAAATAGAATATTTTTCCCTTTTTTGTTTGGTAAAACATAGAGAAACAATAATTATAGAAACACTCATATATTTCATAGGTATAGGTATCTTCTATTTTTTGTTTGTATCAGTCATTGGACTGCAGCCATACTGGGATATCGTATC
>NC_068993.1:30520533-30521410 GCF_001194135.2 Octopus bimaculoides
GATAGTCGTTCATCTGTTTATCATTCAAAAGTGAAAGAAATTGGAATACGATGATTACTTTATGCACTTTATATATACACTTCGTATACTCCATGCACAATTTTATCGACTTAATACACAGCACTCTCCTTCTTTCCCTCTTACTCTTCGACTTGCCCTCTTTTTCTCTCGCCTTCCCCTTCAACTAATCACATGAAAGCGCTACAGAAAAAAAAACTCAGTTAAAAAATATTACCACCACCATTCCCTCTTTCTCTCCTACCCCTATCCCCCATTCCTCCTCTCCCTCCCCTTCAACTAATCACGTGGGTGCATTACGGACGGGCTAAGTAACGGAGTGACAAGCAGAAATGTTATAAGATGTAACGCTACGCACTCCTGATTTTTTACTCATCTATAAAATATTTTTGGAATATTTTTTGTACGTCATCTATTTCTGTCTTTCTCTTTCTTTGCGTCTCTTTCTATCTCTTTCCTTCCTCTGTCTTTCTATCTCTTTCCCTCCCTAATACTTTACTTCTTCCTTCGTTCTGACTTTCTATCTGTCCTTCTCTCGTCTCCAGTCCTACAGGACATTTTCATTTTCCTTTGGGTTACTCCAAGATCTATTTTAAAACGGGGGCCACAGTTTTCATTAATGTTTTACGTAGTGCTTTTGGTACCGAAAGACTTTCAAACTTCGTATACTTATCTATTTTGTGTTATAGAACAGAAAAATATTTTTGTATTCGAATTTATTTCATGTAAAAAATTGTCTTATTTCGATAATTTCAACCAATCACTGACAAGTATTCAGTTGTTTATATTTACTCCTTTGGCTGATTAAGCGGTGCAAAGCGTATTTAATCTCCATAGCTTCGTTTTATTTGCTTTTTTC
>NC_068993.1:30522387-30522693 GCF_001194135.2 Octopus bimaculoides
ACGAAGACAGGTGGTGTAGAAAACAAATAGATGTATTAGTATAATGCTCGGGAATTGAAAAAGTCTTTAACGTTTCGAGCCTACGCTCTTCCACAGAAAGGAACACAGAAAGAAACAAGGAGAGAAACAAGGGGAGAAAAAAATGTGTGTAGTGGTTAGCGATCTATCATGGCGAAGGCCGGACAGAAGGGTCACACAGGAGAGCTAAGAAGAAGGGTTGATAACAAAGCAGTAGTGATCCCAAAACGATGGTGCACGTGTGTAAGAGAGTATGTATGTGCGTGTGAAAGAGGGCTGGTGATCTTG
>NC_068993.1:30522703-30524673 GCF_001194135.2 Octopus bimaculoides
GAGGCGCCGGAAAGCTCGGAGAATGGTGCGTTGGAGAGGTAGGGTGGTGGTTGAGGGGAAAAGGGAGGCGGGAGACGGCAGGGCGACTCATCCACGCACACATATATACATATATGCTCGTTAATACACACACTCAAACACATCACAAGCATAAATACATACATGTTTAGCATCTAACAAATGCACATACAAATTACACAGATACATCCATAAACACATATATGCCCACAATTTTTCAGAACTTTAGCAATGTGCAATATATTGTATTTACCTGGGGACTCATTAATATTTAAAACAAAATACAAAAAACGGTTTATAGAAATCATAATTCTGTATTATATATAACGTTTCATGTATGTGTGTGTATGTAAGTGTGCGTGCGCGTGTGTATGTGTGTTTAACTGTGAGTTAACGAATAAACAGCCTTCCACATTTTGTAGTAGCTCATCAAATTGTAATATTTTTACTTATACTCCGTGTAGAGACCAACTTGACTATACCTACTGTGTTTCTATGTATATACATATGTATTGTCTTCTATTTTCAATTATTTGAAGTTTTTTTGTAAAGAAGGAGTTGGTTTCAAACAAGGATACAGATGGAGCATATTCTATTGCAAGGATTCGAACTACATATCCAGTGTAGCGTTAAACCCTCAACCGCAATCCTTTTGTCTTTAGCGCTTCCTTCTGTTTTTCTCATCAGATCTTATTACTAAACTCTGAAGAAAAAATAACTGAAACAATTTTTTAGAGAACCTGAGAGAGACAGGGAAAAAGAGAGATAAAAAGTAAGGGAGAAAGAGGGAGATGCATTCATTAGAGATGCTTCAAAATTTCATGTATGAGGAAGGTAGAACAGAGTACACTAAAAATATCGTAAATGATGAAGAATTATACTCAACACAAAACCCAGTTGACTTAATATAAGTACACTATCCAAGGCGGCAAGCTGGCGGAAGCGTTAGCACGCCGGGCAAAATTCTTAGTGGTGTTTCGTCTGCCGTTACGTTCTGAGTTCAAATTCCGCCGAGGTCGACTTTACTTTTCATGCTTTCGGGATCGATAAATTAAGTACCAGTTACGCACTGGGGTCGATGTTATCGACTTAATCCCTTTGTCTGTCCTTGTTTGTCACCTCTATTTTTAGCCCCTTGTGGGAAATGAAGAAATAAGAAACGTTAGCACGCCGGGCGAAATGCTTAGCACTATTTCGTCTGTCCTTACGCTCTGAGTTCAAATTCCATCGAGGTTGACTTTGCCTTTCATCCTTTCGGAGTCGATAAATTGAGTACCAGTTGCGTACTGTAGTCGATGTAATCGACTGGTCACCTCACCCAAAATTTTGGGCCTTGTGCCTAGAGTAGAAAAGAATATAAAGTACATTATTCTTTTATAACCTAGTGTGGATAATTAAGAATATCGTCTGGAAATGTACTTTCGCGGGTACAGTATACATGTATGTCAGTGATCGCCGGTACTGAGCTAGGTGCTGATGAGGATGATAATTACTATGATGGTGGTAGAAATGGTGGTGGTGGTGATGGTGTTGGTGGTAGTGGTATTTGATGTGTTAGTATAAAGTTGATTGTGCAGATAATGTATGATGATGGTGATGTTGATGATGATGATGATGACGACTACGACGACAATGGTGATGATGAGGACGTCAATAATGGTTGTTGACAATCCATTTATTTATGTCTTTGTTTTCCCGTCACGAACACAATGGCACACTCCAAGGAACTTGATAAAATAAGATATGTATATAAAACATTATCAACACTTCCAGATATAAATGTAACATGCGCGTGTTAGTCACGATATCAATCGTCCTCTAAAAAAATTACACGTATATATTGACACAAGTGCGTATACATATATATAAATATGCATTTATAATAGTGCGTGTGTGTGTGTGTGTACGTGTGTGTACGCGCATGTGTATATATGTATTATGTATCTATTTAT
>NC_068993.1:30524773-30529968 GCF_001194135.2 Octopus bimaculoides
GTGCACATTAAGGAGCCTGGGTCCACTGTCCCCCAAGCCCTGCCGGATGGCATCAGCGATCCACTCGGCCGTGTAACCGGGGGGTAGTCCATGAACCCAGGCTCTAATTGTTCTCCTTCCGCAGTAAGAGGGGAGGAACAAAATTTCCACCCCCTGCAGAGTCTGACTGGCCGTATTAGCAGCTTCCTCAGGAGAGTCGAACAACAACCACACCGTTGCGTACTTGACCCCTCTGGAGATGAAAAATTTCTTTGCTGGCAAACAAATTGCCAACTCTCTTTCAATAACCTCTTTGTTGAAGAGGGTAATCGCATTGCGTGACCTACAATAGGTTCGCATGACCACTGTCCTCTTCTCCATTTCTTTCAACCACTGCTTGGGTGGGCACAGTTCCCACTCCAAGACAGTGTTATTCTTTTTTGCCATGCCTTCAAAAAAAGTTCAAAATGTTTCACAAAAATCCAACGAAAAGTTCAACAAAAAAGTTCACAGTAAATAAATAAATAAATAAATACAAAAGGAACAGAAAGACAAAGCAGAGAAAAGGAAGGAAGGAAAACTGTTCAAGACACAGCAACACAACTCCGGCCACACTGCAATCCTAGCCCACACGTACTCCAATAACATATTCCAACAAGGCAATCCACTGTCACAGCAACAGGAACACAGAGAAATCCTTCACAGATTGTTAGAATTCCTTTGCAAGTCTTTCGCAGGCGAGATACACCCACAAAAACAACAGTTCTCTCAATTAGGTGCGACACAAAAAGTTTTTCACAAAAAATTCTCAGTCCGCTGTCATGGTGAGTCGAACACGCCCACCAATAACAACGAACGAGAAACACAATTTGCTCACTAAATATGAACAAACAACTACAGTGGCCGTGGCAGAAGAAATTGCCCAGAGCTAGGCTGAATTTACTGAAACAAATGAAACACAATAAATTAAACCTAGCTCAAAAAAACAATTCCACCTACCTCGGCTGGCTTCTCAATAGTTCAATATTGGACGGAATTGAAACACATCCATCCACTCTGTTCTTCGTGTCTACCGGAAGTAACCAATGCGCAAGACAGGAAGTCAAGTAAGCGAGCTACTTACTACAGAGTCACTCCTACGCCTATACATACATGTATATGTACATGTATATCTATCTATCTATCTCTGTATATATATATATATATATATATATATATATATATATATATATATATATATATATATATATATATATATATATATATATATATATATATACATGCTTGTGAAATGTAAAGCCTGAATCTACATTTGTCACAGAAGAATCAATGAATCATTCGATATTCAGCGTAGTGAGTTATGTCTAAATATGAAAACACAACCTGAAAATTAAGCGTCAGAACGGATCTATAAAAAATATGTATATGAATCTGTCTATGCGCCTGTGTGTGTAAATGAATATATGTAGTTAAACAGTTGAACGTATGGAAATAATATACTCTACATGTACAGATGTGAATATAAATTTTCGTATGAAACTTCAAACTTTGACATTGTAAAGTTTCACATGTTTCATATATGATCATCAGTTAAGAAGGAAAAGTCTGATTATTATATTACAGGCATACAGTGTTATGTATATGTTTATCATCATCAAACAAATGCAACAGAACGAGCATAAATGTATTATATATCGTTATTACATCTTCTAAATCAATTAATTAGTCGTAAAATTACTGTTAAGAAGGGTTAAATCTTAAATTAAGCCTTGCAGTATATATAGAGTTCTTATTTGAATGTGCTTGTGTGTATGTGTGTGTATATCATACATTTCTATGTCTGTATATAAAACTCACTCAAATGCTTCTCTCATATATATGAAGGCCGATCATAGATTAAAATACCATTTGTCACTCTAGTCTAAGAGATTGACTATTTTTCATGACATTATACACTGCATATATCTTGCTTTCATTTGCATACATCACACACACATGCACATATACAAATATACATATACAATCACACAACTACACACACACACACACACTAACATCTGCACAGCCACAATGCCTTTCCTACCAATACAACAGTTTGTCGTTGTCTGCCAGGTTGAACTACTGTATACCCACAGGAAATATATTAACGAGTATTAAAATAAAAAATGTATAAAATTTAAAATTTAGAAATATAAAAATGAATAAATAAAAAGTATAAACAATATGTACATATGCACAGATTGTTGGACGGCCGTTGACTACTGTTAGGAAATTAAAGTTTTCTTAAATATTATGCCTGTTTTATGAGTATATTATGAAATGATATTATTATTGGGTAGTGCTACTTACACAGCATTATAAAATTTACAGGTAAACAAGTAAACAAACAGTTTTGCATTGCTGCGCTGTAAGGTCAGGATGAAGTCCATTGCCAAAACTGTGAAACTCTATAACAAATTGACTAGACCTAAGCAAACCTTTATAAGCAGAGATAATTGTACACTCAGTTTTTGTGACAGTTAAAGTTTTTTCTGTGAGACAAGGTTGTTCAATTGGATTCTGGACTCTATGATTGACTGTTTAGTTTATGCACTTTGTACTTTGTGTTAGGCATTTATGGATTTATTTTATGCTCCATGAATTCGCCAGAACTTTTGCTTAAATAATTTCTGTGTCACATCTGGGTGAGTACAAAAATCTCTTAAGTTATGTTACTGTAATATTTTTATGTGAATTTTGAACCCTGCATTTGTGGCAGGTTCTGTAGTAATTTTGCTAGCTATCTTCTGTTAAGACAAATGTTGAAAAATTTGTATAAAAAGCCAGAGGAGGTATGATTTTAATTTTTCATGTAGCCATTTTTTTTGTATTAGACAACTAAACATTTAAATTTTGTCTAATGGTTACTCAGCATACTTATATAGAGCAGTTTGTGTGAATTTAAAGCAAACTAGATTATTTGTTTGACTGTTTATTTTTTAACTATAATCATTGATGTAGTCTGGCAGCCGTTTCGTGTCATGAACTTTTAGTTTAAATGATTGGTTTGACATTAGATTTATTTATGTTCAGGTCCAAATTTCGAAAACCATATTTATGAGACCAAATTTATGAAACCAAATTTATGAAACAAAATTTATGAATCCAAATTTATGAAACCAATGAGACCAAATTTATGAATCCAATGAAACCAAATTTACGAATCCAAATTTATGAAATCAAGTTTATGAAACCAAATTTCTGAATCCAAATTACTAAACTGTATATATTTTACTTTTGTAAATATTTTGAGTGCACGTCTATTGTAGCATTAATTTATTTGTTCCTATATATTTGTTTGTAAGTAGGTTGTTTGTGCATGCTGACGCTTAATTGTTAATGATATTTAAAAAAAAAAACTTCATGGTGTGTTGTTGTTTTGGGTTCACCCCAGCATTGTTGGTTGTGTAGATTTGGATTATGGCCACCAGGTTGTAACACTACTCATGAGTTCCTCCGCCCTTTGACAGGTTTTATTTTTGCTTTCGCAGGGTGTCCAACAAGCACCCTCCTCACCAAACAAGCTCGGTGGGGTTGCCGGTTTAGTCGCCGACGAGCCGACCATGTAACTTGTTATACTGGGTTACATGATGCCAGTAGTGACCTGAAACACATAAAAAGGCTGAAGAGCTCCACATATCTTTGAAACCGTTGAAAACGAAGAAGGTTCCATGAAAAATATAAGGAAGGAAAATGAAAAGAATCAAAAAGTACCCATTCTAAACACATGCTTCATCTGACTGAAAGTAATAAACAGTTTGTATTTGGAGCTAAAAGAGTTTGGATGATGCCTATATCAAAGAACAAGAAAGCTGCATTCAGGTATTATTGTGGGAACCAAATCACGGGGGACGCAGTAGAGGAAGACCTATTCGGACATTCATTGATCAACCCTCAGACGATACATACCTCGATAAGGAGCAGTTGCCATGAGTAAAGGAAAATCGTGAACTGTAGAGAGACTTTGTTAGTAAAGTTCGACCGTGGTCCCAATTTTGAAAGAATAAAATTTATAACGGAGTAGCTATAATCATCTTTGTTCTAAAACTGTGCTAAAAGTATGGTCAAAGTCGAATGACTAATAGCCAAAGAATGCAAGACTAGGGCGTTAGACTTTTTCTATCTAGATCGGCCTTCCTCTCATTGTCTCATTCCTCTCCATCTCCCACTTCGTCCATCATTGAGACGTGCATACGGGCCTGCACGGTCATTTGGCCTGCTAGAAATAGATATCTGTATCAGTATCCTACATAAATAATGGTAACTGTTGTTATAATTATCTATATAGGACGCTGTAATCCACATCGCCATGGTCTCTTAACTATCGGAAATATAAATTATAAGAATAATAATAAATGAGGGGGTGAGGTTAATTACTGAGATGTCAGCTATATGAAAATTAACTGTTAATTAGAGGTCAAACATATCTAATGCATTGGAGAAAAGCATAATACGAGATACTAAATAAAGACTTTAACTCAATGACTGATTTCGGCAGCTTGTTTGCTTTGTTGAACTACAGAATATCTCTATAAAGAGATATTGGCAGCAGTGATCTAGTTTATCTGGAAATGCATCTCAGGATGGGTTAACATAATGTACTAACTTAGGTCAGAGAAATTGATCTAACTCCGTTATTACTTCAGTTGTCCAGCAACCTAATTTTAGTAACACTGATCAATTGGTAATGAGACAGAAACTTCGTTAGGCCAATATGTCATAATTTAGTATTCTTTTACTTTCCTTTTACTTGGTTTCAATCCCTGGATGGCGGTCATATATCTTCAAGGTTATTGTTTATCGTGTAGACACTGTTGCTAATATGTATGTGTGCGCGTATGTGTGTGTGTGTAGTATATATATATATATATGACGTTGACCACTAACGTGGACATTCAATGTGCTAGAAATAGATCACATCTTGTGTCTAATAAGACCTAAATTGTTCTCAACATGAAATATAGCGTGATACCAAAACGTAAGCGGGCAAGACATTTAAAATCACCGAAAAAGGAACATTCTTAAACAGGGACCGGTTTCAAAATTTAACAATCTTACCGACTGTCTATTTCTCTTCAGCCTGATTTGTAATGGAACCATAATCATCAGAACACCATACAAAGTTGCCCACCGCCATAGGTGCGTGTGTATATGGTTCTGCTAATTACAGCTTAATG
>NC_068993.1:30530246-30534117 GCF_001194135.2 Octopus bimaculoides
GTATATATATATATATATGACGTTGACCACTAACGTGGACATTCAATGTGCTAGAAATAGATCACATCTTGTGTCTAATAAGACCTAAATTGTTCTCAACATGAATTATAGCGTGATACCAAAACGTAAGCGAGCAAGACATTTAAAATCACCGAAAAAGGAACATTCTTAAACAGGGACCGGTTTCATAATTTAACATACACATGCACATATCTCTATTCTGATTTGGCCCTCATCTGAGCATCATCTGCTCCTCAACATGAAAAACTTGGCAGACAGCCGTTATCGCAGTGATCCTGACGTCATATCTGCTGTTGGTAATTATTTTGAAAGCTTTTTCATCGACAGGATCCAAGTACTGCAACATTGATGGAAGAAGTGTATGAACCACAAGGGGTACTATGTTGAAAGATTAATCCCATTTGGTCACATTCCATAAGACTAACTTGGTCAGCCAATGAACTTTTCAACCGACCCTTGTATAACTACAGAAGACACATTATATAGCTATAGAACATACATTACAACTATAGGGCTTTCCTATAAGTAGGTTATCTCCCTTGGCTAGGCGGCGCTCCATGTAGATAGTTAAACTTCCGGAGGCTACCCACACCATTGTTATTGTTTTACGTCTTATCATGGATATAAAGCAGCTTGATGATTCAGCTATCGAAGTACTTACTGTGCCTGAGTTAAAGAAATATTTAAGATTATATGGACAGTATGTTACTGGAAGAAAGGCAGACTTGACTGAAAGGTTGAAAGGAATAAAAATTCTGTCGATGAAGAATGTCAACAAAGTAAATTCATCGGACGATAAGTCTGAAGTATCGGACGATACTTCAGACAGGAATAAGCAGAACCTTATATCTCCTCTCGGTGAAGTATTGCCTGATCTAAAGATCTTTGTAAGTTGCCGAATTTCACAGATAATCACATAATTACCTGGTGCTACGGATGAAAGCAAAGCAACAGTTAAGGTGTGGCATATTTTACCACGACAGACATGTACACAGCATCGAATACCACGATGTGAGTGAAAGCTGCTCTCACTGTATTGTCCGGTGTCTGGTAATCTCTTCGATACCGACATCAAACCAAAAAAAGAATCCTGACCACAGAGTGTGGGTAATTATGTCAAATGTCACTGGCAATGTGCATTCAGCTGATTGCAACTGTTAAAGCAAGTCACTGAGCATGCGTACATGTCATACGGGAGAGTTCCAATCAGGGGTGGATAACACCTTATAGGAAAGCCCTATAGGACACAATATATAATAGAACACACTTATCAATAAGTAACAAAACACTGGGAAAATATAAAATAAGAAAATTTGAGAGGGAAATAAAGAAGGGGTGATTTAGGAGAGAGAAAGAGAGAGGAAGAGAGAGGAAGAAAGAGAAAGGAAGAGGGGGAGAGATGATTTCAATAAACTGAACTAGAATTTGAGAAAACTTCATAAATCTTTTTAGTGAAAGTCATTTAATATTTCGGATGATAAATTCATCAAAGAGTTATTTGAAAGAAATTCTTCATCTAACTGTAGCAAACGTGGATAGTAACATTAAAAAGAAAAAAAAAAAAACTCAAGACAAATAACGCAATAATCCCATTATTTGACCAGCCTTGTCTATATTATTATATTTACCATGTCTTCCTTCTGCCCCAATACCTCTTTATACTATCATTTGCGTCCAACTGTGATGTTTCCGTCCATATATTTTTCAGAAAGCGCCTTCGCAAACAACTACAGACACAAGCATTTAGTGTTTGCCAAATTTTGTCTGTCAAAATACAATGTTTGTGTTTACTATCGGATTTTAATTGCCATTAGATTCGTGAGTCCACATCATCAAACTAACATCAACTTAGCAAATGATAACGATGCTATCCATCATATATATGTAATAAATTTGCTTAATTGCTAAAAGTACACAGTCACGAATTTACTTAGAGAAGGAACTCGAATGTGATCCGAAGTCTACTGAAAGTACCCCACGCTACAAGTTGACTGACATTTTATATTTGTTGAAGAGTAAATATTTGTAAAGAAGAGTATAAGCAATATTATTATTGCAGTATAGTCATTAGAGCTGCACTGTTAACTTTCGGAGGCCCTCTGCTACCAAATAATAGACTACAATTTTAAAAACAGAACGATGCATCATATTATGTACTTCTAGATGTACAATAATGTTTGTTAGAAACAAATTTAGTTTGTAGCGACGAAGATTATTTAAGTATAAATATATAGATATTTATATAATAATAAACCAAACTTACACAAAGTACAAACGACAGAGAAGATTAGAAGGGAAGTGGCAAGGTATCATAAGTCCAATAGCTCGGAGAACCATCATAATGTTGCTAGATGTAGTTCACCAACATATGTAAAATATGCACCAAATAATGGAAGCAAATAAACATTGGATAAATCGAGCCTCCGTCATCAGTATAGAGAAAAATCTTACATTTCAGATGATGATGCAGAGCAGTTTAAAGGTGGAATGTTTAAATGTGGAGAGGAAACAGTTTTGGAGAGAGGAAGTGGGAGGTTCGTTGGAGGGGTGTTGAGGCAAGGAAGGGTGAAAGAAATAAGCAAGTCAGTTCAAGAAGATGGAGTGGGGTTAAGAATCAGTGTATTGAGAAAGGAAGCATTGGAGGTGAAGAGATGGAAGATAAGTGGAAGGGGTAGGATGGATAATAATTGAAGGGTGGTCAGCTTTTGTTGGGCTTGTGAATAGATGTCAAAACTAAGGGATATTGTCTATAGAACTATGGGAATTTGAGACAGTGAGAAAGGGAAGGACAATTATATTGGGAGGGAAAGGGTCTAATTCATAGATGTTTATAGGGTGGCTAAAAGGGAATTCGAAGAGAAGAGACTGGTGGCAGAGGGAGATTACTAAGGTATGTAGAAAGGCATGAGAAAAGATAGAAGGAGGTGGACAGAGTGGGTTGGCAGTCAAAGCGGCAGTAGTTAGTGCTCGATGGCTTAGGTTGATGGAGGAAATCAAATAATGAAGGTGGGTTGGCGGTGGAGAGTGAGTACTGAGGTATGTAGAAGTGTATGAAAGTAAAAAGAGAGAGGTATCTACAGAGGGAAGGAAGGAGGGATAGTTGTGATTTTGATTGAAGAAGAGATAGGAGAAAATGGGGAAAGAGTACCATGTGTGGGGCTGGGGTGGCTGTGAGGAGTAGGGATGTAGTGGGTAAGTGGAATGTGCAGAAGTAGTCATAAGAAGAAATAATTTAGTAGAAAGGGTGATATTAGTGGACGCGGTAAGCTGCTAGAACGACCAAGTTGTATGTCAAGGTTAATTGTAATTAGGGATAATCGTAATTAGGGGATTACATAGATTTGACAAAATGGGCAAAAACTGAACAAGACCATACACGCCTAACTCTCCGATAGCACCGTCCTATATGTGGTCTTACTCGCAAGTGAAACGTGGGATACGATGAAGAGAGAAAATCATCGATCAGCAATGACGCCACGGAAATGCTAGGAATATCATTATATGAGCATTTTCGAAATGGTATAATTCAAGAATGGAGCAGAGTGAATGAACAACGTGATCGCAGAATACTGAAATAATAAGTTTCGCAAGATTTTTGATGTGAAATCGTGTGTTGAAACAGATGTTGTAAAATGGCTGATAGTTAGCAAGGTGAGACACACATAAGAAAGAAGGAAACAAAGGACCACTGATGAGGTCACAGAAGTGTGACGAAAGAACTCTGGCCGAAATAAGATTAAGATTAATGTAATATAAAGCTGAAGCAAATTAACACCAAATATACAGTGCGTGTGTTTTTATTGGCTAAACTGGCAATAAAAGTACAACAATATATATATATATATATATA
>NC_068993.1:30534885-30535352 GCF_001194135.2 Octopus bimaculoides
GTGCGTGCGTGTGTGTTTGTGTGTAAGTGTATGTTGTGTATATGTGCGTTGCTGTGTACGTGTGTGTGCGTGCGTTTGCTTCTGTAAGTGCGTGTGTTGTTTATGCCCATGTGTGTGTGATTGTATGCGTGTCTGTGTGAGTGTGTTGTGTTGGTGAGAGGTGTGTGTGCGTGTGTGGGTGTGTGCGTGTGTGTGTGTGGATGTGCGCGTGTGTATGGGATTGTGAGTGTTAGGTACGGGTGCGTGTGTGTGTATGCGCGTGTGTGTTCATGTGTGTCTGTAAGTGTGTGTCCGTGTGCGCGTGTGTGTATATTTTTTGTGCGTGTTTATGTGAGTGTGTGTTGTGTATGTGAGTGAGTATTGTGTATGTGAGAGGTATGTGTGCGTGTGTGCATGTGTGTATGTGTGTACGTGTATGTGTGTGTATGTGTGTGTTTGTGTATGTGCGAGGTGTGTTTATGTGTGTG
>NC_068993.1:30535362-30535973 GCF_001194135.2 Octopus bimaculoides
TGAGGTATGTGTGAATGGGGGTATGTGTGGGTTGTCAGGTGTGTGGGAGGTATGTGTGAATGGGGGTATATATGGGTTATGTGTGCAAGGGTGTGTATGCTTGTGTGTGTGTGTGTGTGTATGTTTGCGTGTTTGTTAGCGTGTGTGTATGGGCAAGTGTGCGTGTGTAAGTGCGTTTGTATAAGTGTGTGGGCGAATCTGAGTAAGTGCATGCATGTGTGTTGTGTGTGTGTGGTGTGTTGGGGGTAGGTGTGCATACATGTATGTGTATAGGTGCGTGTATTTTTTGTGTGTGGGTATGTGTGCGTGTAGGAAGAGATGAAATAAATTGTGGAAAATTAACGAATGGGTTACACCTGGTAGCTTACTGGTAAAGCACGGTCACTTTCACAGTGATCGTTTGGTATATAGCAAATGAAAGACAGATGATGGAATATACAAGAATTTATTGTTAATCACGACAATCTAGCATCGATTCCTCTGGTTCAGGAGCTTCCGGTGGTGCAGATGTATCTCGTCGGGCGATAAATGAATACAACTTGTTAAAATGATTGCGTGTTCGTTTCTCTTTTTGCCATCTGTGATTTTATTTTTCATCTTCTATATAAATG
>NC_068993.1:30537952-30541270 GCF_001194135.2 Octopus bimaculoides
ATGTCGCATTTAGTGACAACTATACTTTTCCTTTACGGTAACACATTGCGCAAGGGTGTTTATACACACACACACACACACACACACACACATACACACACACACACATATATATATTTAGATTCACGTGAATATGGTACTTAAGTTTAGGCACCAGAATTTAACATGGTATTATCCATACAGCTTCAAAATAAGGTGATTAAAATCAAAATAAGCAACAAAGATATCCAGAGGTAATTCAGTACGATCGTTTCATGCGACTCCATTTATTTGAACAATGTAAACATTACATCAAATATAAAATGTAGAGCAATCTTCAGCTGCACAAGACATAGAAATTTAGAAATTTAATGAAATTAAATTTGAACAGAAGGACATATTTTTATAATTAAACCTAAACTCTCCAAGTAGAAAAGAGGAACACAAAAACCATTTTGACTCACCCAGACCATACAGGCTAGTAAATAAACATTCTAAGCAGATTTTAACTGCCAATGATTTTATTTGTCTTTTTGGCTCTGATTTATGGCCTATCTTATCAGACCTAGTGATTCAAAGCTTAAGAGGACAATGGCATTTTCTTTGTAGGGTAAGGGATAAACAGTATAGACAGTAAACATGGATGATATAGTTATAAAATTTCTTAGGGTTTGGTGACAAACTACTATGGGGTGGGGGTTCTCTACTTGCAGACCAGTTTATAATGAAACAGGGGAAGTCTTATCATATAGCACTTAGGTCAAACGTATATAAAAATAAAGTTGCTATATTGTATACAGATAACAGTAAATGGTTATTCCTAGTTTTCATTAATCATAATAATATATCAGTATTATTTTACATATGCTAAGTTTGAAATACTTGAGATACCAATATTTGCTTAATTAATATGTGAATAAATAAAGGCTAATTATAAATTAAATAATGAAATAAAATAAAATAGTGTATAATAATGTAAATAATCAATTAAGGCAGTATACAAAAACAATGAAGTGGCATTAATTTAAAATGCTATGGTAAAGTACGTTTAGACTTATTTACACCAATATAAAAGACCCAGAGATAAAATGTGAAATTTAAAATTTATGTTAGACTAAAATTTTAAAATTAAATTTGTATATCTAATATCATTGAAAGTAAACATAAAAAAACAAATTTATTATACAGTTAATATAAAGAATTGATACATTGGATTTACATGGTATATAATGATGGACTCATCAAGGTTTAAGAAACTGATAAATTGAACGATTGGAATTAACATAGTATATAATGGTGAACTAAACTATTACTAGAGAACATGATAATTATGTACTAATTTAATTAGATTGCACTATCTTAAATTATCAGGAACTGGTATTAACTAACATAGGCTAAGTACAGAATAATAATGGAGCAAGGATTATATTCATTTAAGTCACCCATAAATAACAATAATAATACTACAACATCAATAAAATAACACAAATCATTTAGGGTCAGTCATCAAATGAAACTTAAAATTTTTAAAGATTTTTAAAAACTATTAAAAAATTTCAAGCATCCTTATTCATTAAATTTAAGTAAAATACACACTAAACTAACAGCAATAGGGAATGTGATATGGAAAAATTTAAGTAAAACCATATACCATCAATGGATAAATTAAAATTTTCGTTTTCATAGGAAGATTATACATTAAGGTGAGAGATCAAAAATTTGTTATAAAAGTTAAATTTTAATTTAAGCAGCATAAATTTATGTTTTATAGGTGCCAATAATTGTATTTTAAGCTTGAGATGAAGTGAAGATACCTGTATATGTATATTTTAAGGATAAAGAAGAATATAAATTAGTCAAATCACTAAAATCAAGATGAAGTTAATATATGATTTAGTAGTCACAATAAATAAGAATCATAGAAAATATTTGATATATCCAATATCTGAAACTAAAAATATTCAAATTTACTTGATTAGCTTATCTCTATAGTAACAATAATCCAATCTAGACTAAAGGAAAGTTAATGCTATGGGTTGTATTTATAAGGATAAAGTGAAGATACCAATATTTGTATATTGTAAGGATAGATTTATAAGGGTGCCAAAAAATAGGTATGCCTGGAGGTAATTATGAGGTATAAAATAGTCATGTAGGGTAGAAAAAACACATCATGGAAAGAAAAAAATATAAATTAGTCAAATCTCTAAAATCAAGATGAAGTTAATATGTGATTTAGTAATCACAATAAATAAGCATTAGAGAAAATATTTAATATATCAAATATCTAAAACTAAAATTGTTTTTAAAAATTTACTTAATTAGCTTATCTCTATGGTAACTACAATTCAATCTAGACTAAATGAAAGTTAATGTTATAGCTTGTATTTATAATGACTATGGTTCAATATTAAACACAGGAAAGTTAATGCTATAGGGTGTACTCACTTATGCACTAATTATGGACTAAGATAAACATGGTAGATATTAAAATACCACATCTTTATAATTCTAACTACTTTCTAAAATATTTAAAAGTGCAAGTAGAACAGTGTACACACAATACTCTAAGATCTAATCTATTATTAATCAGGTTAGTATTGTTTTTAAGCTTAAAAATTTCATATGTTTCCATGGAACATAGCTCACACCCATATCTTCTATTTCTATTTGGTTGATTGAGCTTTTCTTATAATTTCCCAGTTAAGGCTAAAACTGGTACGACTTTCCTTTAATTCCCAAATTTTATTTGATAACGACGTACAATTAGCCTTTTGTTTAAGTCTAGAAGATGACAGGTGATTATATATACGCTGTTTCAAATTAATCGAACAACCTACGTAAATATAATTATCAGTTGTAGTACTTATTGTGCATTTATATACTATGTTCTAGGTGAGACAACGGGACTTATTTCTACAATTGCAACTAGTAGAACTATCAATAATACCAATATTATTACTAAGATTTAAATTATTATTGTTATCATTATTCGCATTGGTATTATTTCCACTATTATTAATTCTATTATCAGGTTTGAATGTTTGACTTAGCCAGACCATACAGGCTAGTGTAGCCTGTATCGTCTGGCTAAGTCAAAATGTTTTTTTGTATTCCTCTTTTCTACTTGGAGAGTTTAGATTTAATTATAAAAATATGTCCTGTTCAAATTTAATTTCATTAAATTTCTAAATTTCTATGTCTTTGTGCAGCTGAAGATTGCTCTACATTTTATATTTGATGTAATGTTTACATTGCTCAATTAAATGGAGTCGCATGAAACGATCATGCTGCATTACCTCTGGATATCTTTGTTGCTTATTTTGATTATATATATAT
>NC_068993.1:30541374-30542772 GCF_001194135.2 Octopus bimaculoides
ATATATATACGAGGTCTGATCGATAAGTATCTGGACTCTTGCCATAGTAACGAAGTTAAAGCACATAGAGTAAAGCCACTTGGCAAAGATTGACCTTGGACTCTGCTGTGCAGGCGCACTAAGTTTTAATGTTCTAACTCACTCCTGCTGTTTTCAGCAGTGCTTGGAAAAAAGATGTGTAGCGTGTGATTGTTGCATTGACCATGACAGAGAACGTTGTCATGGTGATACCTGCTCAGAGGCCGACGCAAAGTTGCAGAAAGTGTAGGGAGAAGAGTGTATGAGCCACACAAAAGTGTACGAATGGTTCAAATGTTTCCAAAGCAGAAAAAATGTCGATATTGACGAACGTTCTGGGAGACCCGCAGACAGCAGAACTGAGGAAAACATCGCAGAAGTGCGTGAAGTTGTGAAGAGGATTAGTTGAATCACCATCAGTGAGTTGTCAGAGGACATACAGATTAGATACGGTTCAGTTCAGTCCATTACCACTGAAGATTTGGGTATGAGACACGTGTCTGCCAAGTTTGTGCCAAAAGTGCTTTCAGCTGACCAAAAAAGACATTTGGGTTTCAGTTGCACAAAATCTATTTGATTGTGTCGAGAAGGATGAAAAATTTTGAAAACTTTGCGTAGGCATCTGAGCAGGTATTGCATAGCTTTTGGCAAAATTTAGTGCAGATTCTCTGCACAACGTTCTCCGTCATTTTCAATGCAACGATCTTCACGCTACATACCTTCCTTCCAAGCACTGCGGTAAACAGCGGAAGTGAGCTAGAATATTAAAATTTAATGCACCTGCACAGCAAGGTTCAAGGTCAATCTGTGCCATGTAGCTTCACTATACGTACTTTAGCTACATTACTATAGCAACAATCTGGATACCTATTTATCAGACCACGTATATCTATCTATCTATCTATCTATCTATCTATCTATCTATCTATCTATATGTACACACACACACACATACATATTCTTTTTTCTTATTTTTTTCTTATATTTGTTTTAGGCATTTGACTGCGGCCATGCTGGAGCACTGCCTTTAGTCGAGCACATCGACCCCAGGACTTATTCTGTGTAAGCCTAGTACTTATTGTATAGATATCTTTTCGCCGAACCGCTACGTTGCGGTGACGTAAACACACCAGCATAAATTGTCGAGCGATGTTAGGGGGACAAACAGAGACACAGACACACACACACACACACAAACACACACACGCATACTCACACACACATATGTATATATATATATATGATAATTTATGTAAGATGTTTTTTGTATATAATATACATGTTATTATAATGGATGAAGGGATGATTATTGAATGGTTTTTATTTTGATATTATGATATTTTTTAAATAATTTTTCTATCTTTATATAATAAGTATTTC
>NC_068993.1:30543087-30555820 GCF_001194135.2 Octopus bimaculoides
TATATAGACGGTTTAGATATAGATTCAAGGTTGAATATGCTACTTATGCGTAGACACCCGAATATCGTATCCCAAAAGGATAGGTGATCAAAATAAAAAAAATAAGCAACACGGATTTCAAAGGTGATTGCAGTACGCACGTTTCATACTACTCCAATTTATTTAAGTAATGCGAGCATTACATTAAATGCAATATGAAGAGCAATCTTCATATATATATCACGTTATCATGCGACTGCCCAGGCTATCAAATGTTGTTAGACACCGCTGGTCACAATGCGCTTTTGCACTACGTGAGCAGGCCAACGATCTTCCCTGATCGAAGTGGTGCTACAGCAAAGTAAAATGAAGTGTTTTGCTCAAGAAAACACAACGCACCGCCCAGTTAGGGAATCGAACCCACCATCTAGCGATCGTCAGTGCAACAGCTTAGCCATTTGTCTACGCACCTTCACACACACAAACACACACACATGCTCGCGCGTGCGCACACACACACGTACGCACACACGCACGCACGCACACACACACACACACACACACACACACACACACACACACACAATAATATAATATATTAAATATATTATAATATAGGTAGCCTGTTAGCAATTCAAACCTAAAGGCAAATTAACAAACAAGAGTACAAAATAGTACTACTATTGCTAGAAATAGGAGTAAAAAACACACTGTTTTACTGGTTCTAGCTAAGGTGAAAACAAATTTTAGGTGCAAACAAATTTTATTGATACCAATGTGTTTGTATTCAATTAGCCTTTATCAAAATCAAGTGTGGAAAACAATATCCATCATGTCGTGTCCGTTTTCATTGATGAATTTCTGAAGGCGTTCTTGGAAGTTGGCCTCCACTCTCTCCAGCATTACTCTATCGATTTGGGCAACTCCCATGCGAATAACTTCCTTCAAATCAACCAATCATACATGGACAAATTAGGGGACTAAGGGGTCGAAGAAATATCAGCAAACCTGGAAATAAGGTGGTCACCGTAGAGAGGGTGAAGTACGTTCATTGATGCTCTGGCTGTGTGGGCTGTCACCCCATCCAGGTGAAATAGTCATACACTTCGTCATAATTCAGGCACAAAGAAGTTGTTTATCATCTCGATGTAACGCTCGGAGTTCACAGTAACAGCATTTCCATTATTATGTTTAAAAAAGTAAGGACCAATGACGGCAGCTTTTCCAACAGCATACCAGACCGTCACTTTTGGGCCGTTCTCTCGGATTTTCGAGAGCCCAACAACGACAGTTCTGTTGATTCACCTTGCCATTGAGATGAAAAATGAGGTTGTCATTTGCCTCAAAAATTGCCTCCATCTGACGTGTGAAGTTAAGCCGCTGTGCATAGTCCCATGGTTTCAACTGTTGCCCAATGACTAATTCGTACGGGTGGAAATACAGGTCTTCATGCAAAATACACCTTACCGATCGATTACCGATGCCAAGTTCAGTGGAATGCCTCCGAGCAGAGCGATTCGGATTCCATATTAAAGCTTGTCTGGTGCATTCCACATTTTCCGGGGTCCGTACCATTCGTGGCGCCCCCACCAGTCTCCTATTCATTAGTGTATCTCGTGTACGAAGTGCATTCATCCAGCGTAAGATTTTGTTACAAGTGGGAACAGCTTAATTTCGATGAATTTTCAAGTGGCGCCGAAACGCTGAACTGCTTTCACAGACTCGTTATTCTTCACGTAACTGCCGTAGGCAAGCACGTGATGCTCACCTGAAAAGAAAAAAAATGCTGAGATACCACGGACCGAATGGTACCTGTCGGACACATGTCCACCGCCCCTGGGGCTGAGTAATAGCCATTTCAAAAACGTCCGTCTTCTCTACCCCACCCTCGAAAACCGAGACTACATAAAATTAGTTTGGGATAGACAGCAAAAATAAAGACATGTTTCATATCAATTAACGCGCTAGATCTATGTAGGTGAAAATATTGGTTTGGTTTCACTACCGTTCATTAGGATACAACGTGTTTTGAGATATGGTTAGAAAATGTGACAAAAATTAAGGGCCACAAGGTTTTATGCGTAGTCTTTTGATCTTTTAACTCTAAGTGAAAATTACTGCCGTTCAGTACTGTCCCTTGGTTTGATCTTTATATCTCTAGCTGTCTACATATTTCTGTATGTACTTTTATATACTTTTTAAAACCATTTAATTTTTTTCCATTTACTATAACTATTTCACTCCAACTTCTTATCCTTTCCTGTTTTTTTTTTTTTTTGTAAGCGTTAAGGATGATCAATTCCTGAACTTAGATCGAGTACGTTAGCTGATATGGAATAACATATCTTTATTTTTACTGACCATCCCATGCTAAGTTTATCTAGTCTGTCTTCTATGCATGAAAAAGAAAATTTTGTGTGTATACTTGGAATTGAATAATTGGTGTAACCATGATGTTCTGGTGAGCTAATAACATAATTTTCTTTATCTTTGTCTACATTGATTTGTGAATATACAACTGTGTTGTATAATGTGTAGCATGCATATTAGTGCAGACATGCAAACATAATTTATCTAATATGTACAGAGAGAGAAAGAGAGTACTAACAGGGATTTGAAGAATCGAACATGTTTCACATTAACGGTACTTTTTGGCTGTCTCGCCCCCATTAAAAATTTGAGTTATCTCCCCTCGTTTTACGAAAAATATTGGTACTTTTGGTTATCTCCTTCAAATAAAAAAGTTGTTTAACCCTCAATAAAATAATAATAATAATAATAATAATAAACAAAAAATATGAAAAGATGAAACATCGTTTTGAATCTGATATTTTTATAACAAATCATACAAAACTGAAAATATTAAACATCTTATTGAATCTAATAACATTTTTATAATAAATCATACCATGCCTATTGAGGAGGCCAAACGTCAACAATGTGTTGAAGTATTGAATCAAAAGGATCTAACCCTTTTAATACAATCTCTTGTCGCCTCATAAACTGGAAATTTTTTAATGGGGATATAACCCAATTTCTAATGGTAATTTTTTAATGGGAGTGAGATAACCAAAAAGTACCCATTAAGCTCCCTGCCAAGTGCATGACTAACAAGAATAACTGTTGCTGAGTTTTAGGATAAACTTTCGGGTCTTTCTGAAAATCCAGGAGATACAATGATTGAGAGAATCTTATAATAATTCTGTTTGTCATTACGTTACTTAGCCTGCTGGAAACGCTTTTACGTGATTAAATAAAAAGAGGGAGAGAGAAAAAGAGGATAAGGTGAAAAGTGAGGCACAAAGAAAGAGGAAAAGAGGGAGACAGAAAAGACGGAGAAGCGTCCATGACGTGGTTGGAGGAACGTAATATTTATTACGTGGTTAAAAAGTTAGTGGAAGGTAATAACATAGAGGAGAGTTAAGAATATAACTTTAGCAGACAGGTGACGTTCCGATGGTGAGATTAAAGAAAGGCGGAGAGAGAGAAAGAGAGAGAGAGAGAGGGAAAGAGAAAGAGAGAGATGATGGTGAGTGCATAGTGAAAAGAATTTTTTTTTTATTCAACTAAGTTTTTTATATCACCTATCACTTAACTCATGTGCATCCCAAACTAGCCATTCACTTTAGACAGAAATCAATTTCCAGTTCGCCTGTTATATGCAATGACTATCAATAAATCACGAGAGCAAACATTTGATAAAGTGGGGCTGTTCTTGTCTGAACCTGTATTCGACCATGATCAGCTTATATGTTGCATTCTGAAGGACTCGCAAATTATCTGATGTGAGAATCACGTTTATCAACACTGACAAACAAAGGAAAAGAAGAGGAAGAACTTACACGAAGAACATAGTTTGCAAAGAAGTATTGGATTGAAAGGTGCACGCAAATTTAAAATGTGTGTTGGCTCTGACCTATTGCACTGGCTTATAAGTTGACTACGATGTGGTTTTCAGTGTATGCCATGTTGCATCAAATTTGAAAACATCAACTGTAAGACAGAGAGTAAGCTGACATATATCTGTCCCTTCTTGCTGACCATGTACCTTATTCATTATTCATTCACTTATATATTTATTCTATCACTCATCAAAATTAATACTAGAATGGTCAACCTATCTTTCTTTGGAAGATAATTCTATCATAATACCTATATCTTCAAAGCCAATTTCGTTGATTAACCTATTTTATTATTTACTTTTATATTTTCTTGATTATTTGAATTTTTAAAACCTTTTTGACTTAACTGTATTTATCTCCAGCTTCTTTCTCTGAATTTATATTGACCTATGACAATATGCTGAGTACATCTGTTGCCTGCGAATATCCACAGTATCAGCTTACTCTCTGTAGAAGAATTGATGTTTTCAACAACCATGAATCATTATAAGGATTAGTCTGTCAGTTTCTCTCTCAGCACCCTTGTATGTGCGTACACACACATATATACTTATTTATAGATACATTTCTACATATATTTTATATATGTACGAATACTGATGTAATATCTATTATATGTTTGACAAGATTCTGAAACAGCTGTAAATGAATGGAATAAACACCTATTCTCTCATCTCACCTGTTTCCTGTGTGTGTAGTGTTCCGTGATCAACAAATAAAAGTGATCCATCTGGTGAGAGATAAATATTATTCAATAAACACAGTACATATTTTTATGAGCTACTACTAGTTTGCGATAAAAACAACTCAGCATTTTATAACACGTATGGTGCCCTCCTGCAATCCATAAGCTCTACACACATTTCATTAGAAATTAAAATAGGACGATAGGATAAGAGAAAATACAAGAAAAAGCGAGGAGTAGATGTAAAAGTGGAAGGTTGAAAACACTGAAGAACAAAAAACAGAAAATGGGGTGAGGAGAATTAGAGTTATATCTCCTTTGACTGTAAAGTCATAAGGCTGAATGGATAGGAGCCTAGAGTCTGTGGTACAGCTGCTAAATCCAGAGAGGGTGATATTTTCCAATTCGTCAACAGGAACTTATCCATATTTGCTGAAAATTTCAGATCTGGAATTAAGTAGCCTAGTGGAGTTCTTAGATCAGAAAAGGATCTGTGTTCTTTCAGCTACACATAACTTACATTTTTTGGATCCTATAATGTATGGTATGTACTTTTCAACTATTTTCCACTTGATTTTATGTGGTGTGGCGTTAGACTTTCAAACCTCACACATGGCTAGCCAGCTTAATAACTTTACTTTTGTACCTGTGCTGGAAGGAAGATATGTGGTTAGCTATGCCACATCACATACAATCATGTGAAAAATAGTTGAAAGTTTCACACCATATGTCAACGGATCCAAAAAATGTAAGCTATTCATAGCTGAAAGAACACAGATCTTTTTCAGATCCAAGAACTCCACTGCACTGCTGAATTTCAAATCTGAAATATTCAAGTGATATAAACATATGGATAAGTTCCAGTTAGTGAATTGGAAAATACCACCATCTCCAAATAGAGCAGTTCTGCCACAGACTCTAGGCCCCTATTCATTCGAGGACATAACTCTAATTCTCCCCCTCTTTCTTTTTTTGTTTTTTCATTTTTCAGTGTTTCATCTTTTACATCTACTTCTTTCTCACCTTTTCTCTTATCATAATATCCTGTTTTAGCTTGTTATACCATTTGGTCAGAGTCTGGAAGATTGTGTGAAGGCACAAGACTTGTATTATAAAATGCTGTCTGAGTAGTTTTCATCACATGAAACTATTAGTAACTCATAAAAATATATAGTTTATTAAATAAAATTATATATATATATAAATAAAATGGGAGATTCTTCATAGATATTTGTTTACACCATTTATTAACATATGATGTTTATTAATTACCTAATGCCAATTACATAATCAAAATATATTGTCAAATCATCAGAGACTTCTAACTTTTATACATAATATTATTGGATTGAAAAGATGGCAGACTTCACCATCGTGGAAATGACAGTCACTAGTCATCTCAATGATGATGAATTATTAAATTATATCATCTTTCCAATCCAATAATATTGCATAGAGTTATACGTCTTTGATAATTTGAAATTAAATCTGCATTATGTAATTTGTATTGTGTAACTAATAACAATCTCATGTTAATTAAATGTAAGATGGTGTATCTAAATATCTTATAATTTCTCTGTTTTGTACTGATTTTTTTCATATATGCAGCGTAACACTCAAAACCAGGATTCAATAAAAAAAAAATACACTTCCTAACACATGAACAGAAATACACCTGGTCTTTCTAGATATTGGTTGTCAGTGCAATTTAAAGTTTAAACTGCACTGACTGAATCAAAATTGATGTAGAACTGAGTACTGAAGGCTATAAATCATAAACAATAAAGATAACAAAAATATATTTAAAGTTAACAAATATAGATTTTAATATGCAATACATAGTACAGTAAGTAAAATATTTTATATGAACATATATATATTATTATTCTACAATAATAGTCTGTATCTCCAATGAACATAATGGAAACAAATTGTTGAATAAGCAAGAAGACTGTGCACAGTATACACAGCTACAGATGGAGATAGATAGATAGATAGATAGATTGATAGAGAGAGAGTGGGGAGAGAGAAAGAGGTGAGTATGTTTGATTAAAGAATTTTCAAAACATGTATCAGGTTTGCTTGTAATGATATCAATGTTGTTTCCTTAAAAAACGATAATATAAAAATATCCAAAAGGAATGTAACATCTATTTATTGCCCAAGCCTAATGTTTCTGATTGGTGATCAAATCCAGACAATGGGTTTAGCTTACTTGAAGCTTTATTTTCAACTGCATAAAATTTCTCATATATATGGCATCAGTTAACAAGGTCTCAGGGCAATGAAACATTAGAGGAAAATGAATGGAATATTTATAACCTTTCCCTTTCATAATAACAGTTAATAAAGTATATTTTGTGAAGTAGATTTAACAAGAGGCAAAAATGAATATGTGGGTAGAGTAAACATAGCATTATATAACATACACATGATTATATCATATCACAGCCAACACTGTATTATAACATACTTTAAATCATATCATAGCTGTCATATTAGGGTGGTGAGCTGGCAAAATCAATAGCATGCTGGGCAAAATGATTAGCAATATTTCATCCATCTGCACTTTGTAAGCTCAAATTCCACTAAGGTTGACTTTGCCTTTCATCCTTTGCAGGGTCAGTAAAATAAGTACTAGTTGAGTACTGAGGTCAATATATCTCACTTAGTCATTCCCCCAAAATTGCTGGCCCTGTGCCAAAATTTGAAACCATTATTATATTATAGCCAACATTATGTTATATCACAGCCTCATTACATTAACATACAATATTATAGTTGGCATTACTTTACATGACACATTATTTCGTGTTTCATAAATATATGTGTGAGTGAGTGTTTTCATAAATATTATTCCTCTCATATAGACATTGCAACATTAAGAATTTCATTTTAGTCTAATTTTTAATAATAAAAATAATAACGACTATTTCTGAATTAGGCAAAAAGACCGACATTTTATGTATTGCCCTCCATACATATACCAGAAGGATGAAAGGTGAAGTTGATTATGGTGGAATTTGAACCTAAAATATATAAGGAACCTGAACAAACACTACAAAGCATTTTATCAGAGGGTCTAAATATTTTGCCAATCCACCACCCCTTACAACACCAATAATAATGATTTCACATTTATATTAATACAGATTGTACATGATATGTTTTAGCATTATTTTACTGGGAACCCTAGTTTGGGGGTTTATCCATCCTGAAAATATTTGAATCATGAATGGTATCAGAAAGAGGAGGGTATAGCAATTTTTGGAAAGGAAGATGATTAATTTCTTTTTTGACTGGCAGGGGGAAAGAAAAGCAACCTAATTTAAAATCTTCTTCAATTCCAGCCTTTATTTCCAACTTGACACAGGCTGAGAATCTGTGTTTGTTAAAGGTGACATTATAGAATTTTATACATAATCTCACTTCAGCTAGGTGAGGTAAGCCAATACATACAGGTGGAGGATTCCTCACTGGAAGATAGAAAAGAAGGATAAATAATAATAATAATAACAATAATAATAATAATAATAATGATTAAGTCGATGTGAAAACTTTGCACAAAAAGAATACAAATGCTGCCATGATAAAGTGTGTGTGTATCTTAATTGGCTTTTGTGCCATAAATACCAATATGAAGTAACAGAGAACTGGTATGAGCATGTACCAAGTAAGGTTATGCAGGGAGATGGAAAAGTAACGGTACTCTGGGACTATGATTTTCAGATAGATCATGTAATCGAAAACTGTCGGCGGGATATTGCCATATTGAATAAGAGAGACAAATACTGTCAGAATGTTGTGAGTAAAGAGGTTGAAAAAATCACCAAGTACTCCGAATTGAAAGTGGAAATGGCAAGACTGTATGGAATGCGAGAGGGTAATGTAAAAGTGATACCAGTGGTAATTGGAGCATTGGGCTCAATCCCATTGAAACCTCAAGACTTCTTAAGGCAACTGGAAATCTCATGCAAAATTGATGTCTTGCAAAAAGCAGCCTTATTGGGCACAGCGTACATCTTAAGGAAAGTATTATCAGTCTGAAGTCCTTGCAGACTCCGGTGCATTTTTACTTACACTGTGTTATGAAGGAATAATAATAATAACAATAATAATAATAGACAAGAAGAGCACGATGTGATTTGTAATAGATTGTTTATTTAACGGTTTGAATAATATTTCAACAGATCTTCTTCAGGTTCAAAATGTAAAATGAAAATATCCGCAGAAACACAGAAATTCAAAATATAAAGAAAGAAATCTTGCATTCCTATTTCAATAGAATGACATCATCAGTTTTTAATTTCATAACTGGTCAAAGGAAAAAGAAGAAAGAAAAAAAAGGAAAAAGAATATTTTGTCAAACAGTTTCGTGTAAATGTGTTGAAATTCACCTATCATTTTATTCATTCCTCCAGGACATGATGCTAGTAATTCACAAATATATTTGTCCCCATGCATTTCGAGGACTGAAAAAGTTGTAGAGTAAGAATATTTCCTGAGAATGTCCACTTGCAATTGTTTGATGTAAAATGTTCTATCAAACTATTGCTATTGTGCCCATGGAAACTTTAATTAAATTGCTATGTTGTACAACCAACGTAAATTAAATTGTGTTTATAGCATTCTGTTGTGTACACCAAATGGAAATCTTTACAAGTCTGTTTAAATCATAACATTTCTGTTATGATTTGTGATGAAATTGACTTGGCTCATGTTGTACCATAACGAACAGGGCTTACTTCTCTTGCAGCTGTTTGTCAAGGTGCAGTATTCAGAAACTTCAATGGTAGGTTTCCTGGGGTCAGAGGTAATGGTTAAAATTTCTCTTATATTTTTATTGCATCTAAAAACTACAATAGGCATCTGGGGGAATATTTGTTTGAAATAAGGATATTTTCCTGCAATATGCTGGTAACTTTCATGCAACACTGAGTGAAATTTCAGTGTCGGCTAATCACTGATGGAAGTCTATCACAAATTTTACTTTGGTTGCTAAAATTATGCATGTAAATTTGACTTTCCTTGTTAATTTTAGCTATGTCATTTGTGATTTCCTTTGATCATGATAAAATGGTGTACAAAAGCATTTGCATGTTTCCCCCATAGCAGTACAAATCTGATTTATCCTCAAAAATTGGGATTTGGGATTTGACCTAATTATATGATGTGGATGATTGGAGTGGCAATTTGCAAAATAACTCTATCACTATTCTGTCTCTAGAAAACTTTTGTGCCCAAAAACTGAACACTAGTTTTTGAAAAACTAGATGTAAGCTTTCTATTGGACTTAAAGCCATAGTTTTTAGCATAACAGTCACAGAAATGCAAGAAGTTAACTGAACTGTCCTGTGATCCTCCTCAGATGTAAAATACATCTTCAATGAACCATAACCAGAGTATTGGTTCATGACCACGCAGGGATTTAAATGTCCTCATTAAGTGTGGTGGTAAAAGTTTTGTCCAAACATCATTGTGTTACTTTGTAACACAAACTACAGAGAAAATTAGATGGAATACTTTTCTGTGACCATTCTTCAAAGGCATTCATGCATGCTCCCACCCACTCATCATGGTCAATATCAGGGTAGAGTAAAGAAACATTTATAGTTACCAAAAAAACAGTTTTCAACACAACTTTGGTGTTTAGAAAGTTATTAATTTTAGACACAAAATCAAAAGTATCCCGAACGTAGGAACTTGATCTTTTTGCTACAGGGAGTAGAAAGCTATTCTGAAATTTTGACTGTACAACATACATATCCACCGCAAATTGAGTGCATTGGAGGAAATTTTTCAAACTTTTTGTATATTTTGGGGAGACCATAAAATACAGGTGTTTTTATTCTGACTGTAAAATCCTGGATTCAGTCTTATTTATGAAATTATTTTCCTCCATTTCCAGAATTATTTTGTCAAGTTCCTCTCATTAATTCTTCATATAAAGTTTTGTCACTTAAAACTTTTTCACAAACCGAAATAGGAACACAGGATTTCTTCATTCACATTTTAAATTTGTGTTTCTGCAGTTATTTTATCATCATCATCATTGTTTAATGACTGTTTTCCATGCTGGTATGGGTTGTACGGTTTGACTGAGGACTGACTCCAATCTGATCTGGCAAGGTTTCTACAGCTGGATGCCCTTCCTAATGCCAACCACTCCGGGAGAGTAGTGAGTGGGTGCATTTTATGTGCCAGTCAGGTGGCACTACATCGGCCATGACTATGATTTCACTTGACTCAACAGGTCTTTTCAAGCACAGCATATTGCCTGATGATTTAAGGATACTTTTAAACAGGCCAGTTATGCAAGACTGGCATCAGCCATGGCTATGATCTCACTTAGCTTGCCAGGTCTTTTCAAGCACAGCATATCTCCAAAGGTTTCGGTCACTTGTCAGTGTTTCTGTGAGACCCAATGTTTGAAGGTCATGCTTCACCACCTCATCTCATATCTTCCACAGGTTCCCTCCACTGTTATGGTGTGACACTTCTTCACACAGCTGTCCTCATCTATATGCAACACATGACCATACCAGTGTATCTGATGCTTCTATGTCCAACTTTTCTCTCAGGGTGCTAACACTGTCGTGTATGCACACTGACATAAAACATCCAGCAGAGCATACTAGCTTCATTTCTTTCAAGCCTATGCATGTCCTCAGCAGTCACAGCCCATGTTTCACTACTGTGTAGCATGGCTGTTCACACACATGCATCATACAGTCTACCTTTTACTCTGAGCAAGTGGCCCTTTGTTACCAGCAGAGGTGGGAGCTCAGTGAACTTTGCCCAGGCTATTCTTATTCTAATAGCTATGCTCTCAGAGCATCCACCTCCACAACTGACTTGGTCACCTAGGTAATGGAAGATATCAACTACTTCTAGTTTTTCTCCTTGGCATGTGATGAAATTTGTTTTCTGTGCATCTTTGATGTTTATTGCCCCTGTACATCTGCCACACACAAAAACTATCTTCCCCTCCTTTGATATTGCTGCACTTCTTATGTGTCCATAGCTTACATTGGGTACATCTTATGGAATTTCTACCTATGCCTTTTCTACAGATTGAGCAGGGCCATCCACCTGAAAGGATTTGTGATTTATCTGCCTTCCTACTTACTAAGACTTTAGTTCTTACTAAATTGACTCAAAGGCTCTTTGATTCTAGACTTTGCTTCCACACCTGAAATTTCTTCTCTAGTTCATGTAGAAACTGAGCTATTAGAGCAAAGTCATCAGCAAAGAGGAGTTCCCAGGTACAGCCTGTCTTGAATTCTTCTGTTATTTCCTGGAGGACCATGATGAATAAGAGGGGGCTGCGGACTGATCCTTGGTGAACCCCTACTTCTACCTAGAATTCTTCACTATACTCATTGCCAAGCCTCACCTCGCTGACAGCATCCCTGTACATGACTTGTACAGCTCTCAGCAACCACTCATCTATCCCTAGTTTCCACACTAACCACCAGATAAGGGATCAGGGCACTCTGTCGAAAGCTTTCTCTATGTCAATGAAAGCCAAGGACAGAGGTTTATCCTTGGCCAGCAATTTCTCCTGCAGCTGTCTTTCCAGAAATATAGCATCAGTGGTGCTTCTCCCTGGCAAAAACCCAAACTGCATCTTGTCTAGACTAACTCTCACCCTGATTAGTTGGGCTATGGCCCTCTCCGTGACTTTCATCACCTGATCCAACAATTTGATACCTCTGTAGTTATTCCTGGGTAATGAATCACCTTTACCTTTGTAGCAGTTGACTATGGTACTGCTACAAGTCGTTGGGTATGACTCCTTCATGTGTTACCTGGTTGACTATACGGGTGACTAGACTATAGCCTACACTGCCAAACCTGAGATAGACTTGTTGAATTATCATTCATCATCATCATCATCATCGTTTAACGTCCGCCTTCCATGCTAGCATGGGTTGGACGATTTGACTGAGGACTGGTGAAACCGGATGGCAACACCAGGCTCCAATCTAATTTGGCAGAGTTTCTACAACTGGATGCCCTTCCTAACGCCAACCACTCAGAGAGTGTAGTGGGTGCTTTTACGTGTCACCCGCACGAAAACGGCCACGCTCGAAATGGTGTCTTTTATGTGCCACCCGCACAAGAGCCAGTCCAGGGGCACCGGCAACGATCTCGCTCGAAAAAC
>NC_068993.1:30556147-30560960 GCF_001194135.2 Octopus bimaculoides
CACCCGCACAAGAGCCAGTCCAGGGGCACCGGCAACGATCCCGCTCGAAAGACCCCCATGTGTCGCCCGCACACGAGCCAGCCCGGGGGCACCGGCAATGACCTCGCTCGAAAAACCTCATGTGTCACCCGCAAGCCGGCCCAGGGGCACTGGCAAACGATCCCGCTCGAAAGATATCATGTGTCGCCCGCACATGAGCCAGCCCGGGGGCACTGGCAAACGATCCATAGAAAAGTTGCACATATCTGCTTGGAACTGAGTAGCACATGTTTACTACTATCTGCCAAAGACCAAATTGTTACTTTGCTGCTATGCTGCACCTCAACCATTTAGGCCTAAAAAAATGGCTTCTGTTCCTTTAAGACTTTGGGCATGTGCTTTAGATCGATCAAAATTGCTTCTCTGTGGTTCACATTGAAGAAATGGTCAAGAGCCAATATTGAAACAGGCACAGTGGTGATGTTGCTTTTTTGAATGCTTTCTCTTGGTTTCTTATTCAGTCACCTTTAGTTGAGTTTTCTCTACCACTACTTCTTTACTAAGCCTTCAGAATAAACCACCATTTATTTTTAATGATTGCCCCCTGTCAATACCTGCTTAACTAATTTATTAATCTGGTCTCTGTAAGCTTGGCACATTGCAAAAAATATGTGACATGTTTAACTTACAGTAACTAGGTCTTTGCCTATAAAACCTAAGTTGACCATACAGAAAAAAAAGCATGTGTAGCCGATCACTTTGACTTGTGGATAACCTATGGTATCTCTGTCTATTAGACCACTCTATAAACTGTCTGAGAATACTCTTGATACCATCTGTATGACCTGATGTGGTCTGTTCATGTTCACATTGGCGCTTTTAAGAAATCCTCTTGGCACCTGTCAACCATTTTGAAATATCTGAATGGCTTTGTGAGGTTCCTGTACTCCCTCTTCAGTCAGCTATCCCCAGAAACTTTAAGTATACATCCAAGATGGCATACCAATCAACCACAAGCCTTAAAGAATGAAACATTTCTAGAAAGACCTCCCTGATCCTGTTGGGGCATAGACACCTGCTAGCCTGAAAGTATAGCCTCACTACTGGACATATCCAGTGTCAACATCTTAATTTCTTGGTCCAGGAAGATAGTCTGTATAGCAAAATTCAGGCTTTTCTGAAACAATTCACTCACTCTGCCTCCTGACTACAGCGAGATACATACCTTATACCTTCAACAGTGGGCTTAGAGGGAATTTTAGAGATAAAAAACGAGTTATATCATAATTTGTCATTTGCAGACTTAACCATGTAGTGGGAAAGGTTAGAAGCTCAATTATCAAGATGTTTTCACCAGAAATACAGGATATGAAGTGTGAGACATAATGCAATATTGTGAGCTCAGAGATCAGCTGTTGGGGTTTATTAAGTGATGATACTGACTATTGTCACACACATGCATGCACGCACACACACAATTATGCAAAAATTTACACAACATTGAAAAAGTAATAAAAAAACAACATAAGTTGGATAATGCAGTCCAAGAAACACTATATTAGAATAACTAGTATACCTTCATTAGGTCAAGGTTGACTCAGAGCTACACATTAATAATATCAAAATACAAAGACAAACAAATGAGGCATCCTCTACATAGTTACTTGACCTGCTAGAAACAGTAGCTGAGTTTTCCTCAAATAACATTTAAAGACTTGAATAACAAAGGAGAGATGTTAGACTATGTAACCCTACATACACCTAAAAACTAGGATGGCCATGGCTAGGAAGCTTCCAGTCATACAGCAGGTTGCCTGAACAGAGTTGGCCTGAGGTTGAATTAGCAACAAAAGCAATAGACAAGGTAAGTTATAGATCATTAAAATAATTAGCTCTTCTCACCTGATACAGAATATTTATAAATAGTCTTGTTATCCCATAGTAACTTGACTTCAGCTCCGATGTCTTCTCGTAAATAAGTCAGTTTAACACAAGCTGGAAGGAAAAGAAACAATGTCATTTGCAATAGTGTAGGCAAATACTGATTGACTGAATGTGTTCAGTTGCAGATGTGTGTGCATTTTTGATTGTGTGCATGCATCATTGATTTTGCGTGCATGCAGGCATATGTGTGTATGTGTGGGGGTGCATGTTTTTTGAGTGTTTGTATGTTCTCTTTTGTTCTTATCACTCAAAGAAATATGGAATTTATCCAAACATATTACGCTGGGCCTCACAGAGACAACGACAAGAGATTGAGACCTCTGGAGATATGCTGTGATTGAGAAGACCTGCCAAGTAAGGTGAGATCACAGCTGTAGCCGATATCAATGCGCATAACTATCCCATTAAAAAAGTCCCTTTGAATCGTCGGGCAACACACCGTGCTTGAAGAGACCTATTGAGTCAAGTAAAATCAAATATCAAAATCAAAATCAAAATCTCAATCAAATCGAAATTGAAAATGGAAATTGTAGTTGTGGCTGATGCCAGTGCTGCCTGACTGGCTCCTGTGCTGGTGGCATGCAATAAGCATCATTCATGCATGGGTCATTGCCAGTACCGTCTCACTGGCTCCCCATGCAGGTGGCACGTAAAAAGCACCATCTGAATGTAGTCGATGCAAGCCCCACTACCCTGACTAGCTCCTGTGCCGGTAGCACATAAAAAGCACTGTCTGAACGCGGTCGATACCAGTGCTGCCTGACTGGCTCCCCTGTCAGTGGAACATAAAAAGCACCCACTGCACTCTTGGAGTGGTTGGTGTTAGGAAGGGCATCCAGATCAGATTGGAGAAACATTGCCAAATCAGATTGGAGCCTGGTGCAGCCTCCTGGCTTGCCAATCTTCAGTCAAACTGTCCAACCCATGCCAGCATGGAAAACGGACGTTAAATGATGATGTACTTATTCACACATACATCCATCTACCTATAAACATAGATGTGTTTATGTATGCAAATGCATATGCACACATGCACATATTTATATGTATCTACCGAAGCATATGTTGGTGGAAGGGCATACATATCTGGGCTCAGATGGTGGTAGAGTGGTAATCCTTAATTCTTCTATGTTTTACAGATTAAACACCAGAAGAAAATCTTTGCTCACCAACTGAATAAACCAGCAAGAAAAAGCTTCAGCCAAAATGAATTTTATAACACCTAAAACAGACACATACATATGCACACATAAAAAGACACACAAAATCTGGATCACCCTACGTAAGCTATTTCCATACATGTATATATACATATAATCATCATCATCGTATATATACACACACAACATATATATATACACACATTCACACAAACACAGAAATGTATATATATAGATACATTTTATTTAGGTCACTCTGTATATCTTTTGTCGTTTATTTATTTCAGTCATTGGGCTGTGAACATTATGAGGCACCCACTTAAGGGGGGTTTAGTCCAAATAATTGACCTCAAGACGTTTTTTTTAAAGTCTGGTACTTATTTTATTGGGCTGTTTTGTTGAACTGCTAAGTTACAAGGACATAAACAAACCATCATCAGTTGTCATACAGTGGTAGGAAACAAACAGAAAGAAAAACACGTCTGTCTGGTTATTGGATTATTTATCTCAGGAAACAGGGAAGAGAAAGATAACATCAGTGTGACTTGATTAAATAGGAAGATGATGTGGATAAGGAAAATGATAGTGGTGATGATGTTAGTGGGAGTTAGTGATGGTGTGGTAGATAGTTATGTAAGAGAGAGAGAGAAAGAGAGATGGAAAGAGTTAAATGTCAAAGAAATATCTCTTACCTGTGTCATTAATTTTCAAAGATTTTACATAGATGTGCTTACAACATTCCCATGTGTCATTGAAAGTGATACAGGATCGACGATCTGTCTTAATCAAGTCAATGTATGCTTTCTCATTTAACTGCAGGCCAGTAACAATAGATTTCCAAGACTTTGAGTAAATATTTGCAGATACTAAATGACATTCAAAGTAAAGGAAATGAAAAAGTTAGTGAAAAATAAAATATAAAAAACACATGGTTCATGTAAAAAACATATAATACACAATATAATACATATAAAAATATATACAGCTACACTGACTCAGTTTTCAAAATAGAAGCATGCTTGTGTATGTGTGTGCATGTGTGTGTATGTGTGTGTGTGTGTGTGTGTGTATGTGTGTGTGCACGAATATAAACTTTTATGTACAAATATATATGACAGCCAACCCCATAGCACATGTGATTATCGCTCCTGGAAAAAAGCTCTGAGAAAATTGCAGAAGGTAGGCTAAGTACAAAATCGATAGTATTTTCTGATTGAGATATATAATAGTTATAAGTATCAATACCTCATACTTAGTTACTTAATAATATTGAATGGACATAAGTATTGACTCCTAGAAGTGATCATTTGTAGCTAAAGGTAAGGTGTTTTACTTTTATGTACCACAATATCGTAACTGAAGTAGCTTTATTTAAATTTACACTTCACAATTTACCTACCATTACACACATAGGTTTAAGAAACATGAAAAGATTGTGAACTGATTGGTAACTTTTTTGTGTTCTATATCTTTTGGATGTAGAACTGTCCATTTCAGTACTCTAATTTATAAATTGATTGCTTAATCTCTTTCGATTTCTCATCTCACTCTCTCCTTTTGGCATAAAACAGTCAAATGTGAAAAGGTGGGTTTTCTCTTTCTATCCATGTCTCACACACTTACTCTCTCTCTCTCTCTATCTATTGATCTATGTGTGTACATGAAAATATATCTATAGAAAGTTTATAGATATATACTCAAACATATATACATACATATATATATATATA
>NC_068993.1:30564018-30565378 GCF_001194135.2 Octopus bimaculoides
ATATCAACGAAAGCCAGGTACAGAGGTTTATCCTTGGCTAGGTATTTCTCCTGAAGCTGTCTTACCAGAAATATAGCATCAGTAGTGCTTTTCCCAGGCACAAAACCAAACTGCATCTCATGTAAACTGACTCGCTCCCTAAGCAGTTGAGCTATGACCCTCTCCATGACTTTCATTACCTGATCTAAAAGCTTGATACCTCTGTAATTATTTGTATCTAAAGCGTCACCTTTACCTTTGTAGCAGTTGACTATGGTGCTGCTACACCAGTCATTGGGTATGACTCCTTCGTGTATCACCTGGTTCGTAATATGGGTGACTAAGCTATAGACGACACTGCCAGATATTTTGAGCACCTCTGCAGTGATTCCTGATGGGCCGGGGGCTTTCCCTGTCTTCATACTCTTAATTGCTTTATCTACCATGGTACTGTCAACTCGGATAGCTGGTCCCTCTGTTGGGTCGACATACGGCAGACTCTCTTTTTCCCATTCATTCTCTTTATTAAGCAATCTATCGTAGTGGCATCTCCAGACCTCTTTCTTTGCAGCCTCATTTAGTGCAAGCATACCATCATCCATGCAAACACACTTCTCTCCTACAACATCACTATTCTCTCTCCTACACTGTCTTATAACACGAAATACCTCAAGTCTTTGGTCCTCATGGCGCAGAACATTGGCAAATCTTTTCTTATCTACTTCCCCTCTGGCTAAATAAACCTGTCGCCTAGCTTCCCTTCTGGCAGATTGGTACAATTCCCTGCTACCACCGTTCTTCCAGTCGTTCCAAGCCTGTTTCTTTTGTCTAATAGCCCTGTCTACCTCCTTGTTCCACCACCACGTTATTTTGGGTCGAGAAGGGACCTTGCACCAACCACAGATCTCGTCGGTGGCCCTCAGCAGATTGTCCCATAGAAACGTCCAGTTGTCCTCTACATTGTGTGAAGCTACATCCCCCTTTTTTTCGTCGAAGGCTTTGAGTAATAAGTCTCTAAATCTCTGTCCATTCGCAGGATCTTTGAGCTTCCATACCCTTCTCCTCCAAGCTGGTTGTCTTCTGGGCAGCCACTTAGCTCTGATCCTGAATTCACTAACTACTAGTCTATGTTGTGGGGTACATTCTTTGCCTGGGAATGTTTTGGCATTTCTAAGCAGCCATCTTTCCCTTTTCCTGGCGAGGATGTAATCAATTTGGCTAGTGTGCCTGCCAGAACGGTAGGTGACTGGCAGGTTTCCTGAAGTTAGTATTGCAGACCATAAGGTCATTTGCATCACAGAACTCCAGCAGCCTGGTTCCCTCCTCATTGCGGGAACCAAAACCATAGCCTCCATGTATGCCATAGAAGCCCCCTGAATGT
>NC_068993.1:30567807-30569291 GCF_001194135.2 Octopus bimaculoides
ATATATATATATATATATATACACATACACAAACATAAATTTGACATGGGCAATTCTTTCTTGTCTTTGAACTGCACAAAACATTACACAGATGTGTAGAATGATCTGGTGGTGCTGCTGGGCTTTGTTTCATAGCTCCCATGGTTACCGAGACAATCTACTATAATAATACTCTTGTGTTTATGAATGAGAAAGGAAGGCGTGATGTCATACTTGGTAGTGGTATGATGAAAATTGTATGCTGGAAAAAATAAATCAAACAGCGTTTCAACTCTGTGTGAATATATGTATGTGTATGCAAAAGTGGCGTATGTGAATTTGTATGTGTGCATGTTTGTGTATGTGTGTGAGTGTGCAGGCAAAATGGAAGTGGGATGGTTCATCTTTGTTCGCCTAGTATTTGGGTTTATTTTTTGATTTGGTTCAATCCTAGTCGTTTTTAATTTTTGTTTGTCAGTTATTTTTTGCATTTTGACAGAAAATAGTAATCCGAAAATTGTTTTTTAATGTAAGTGTGCCCAAACAAATCGAATGCTTACATAGAGCAGGTTTTACAGCCACATCATCCAAACCCACCAGGTAAAACAGGGCTTAGCTGATAGTGTATATATATAATATCATCATCATCCTCAGCATCATCACTTAACGTCCGCTTTCCATGCTAGTATGGGTTGGACGATTTGACTGAGTACTGGTGAACCAGATGGCTGCACCAGGCTCCGATCTGATCTGGAAAAGTTTCTACAGCTGGATGCCCTTCCTAATGCCAACCATTCTGAGAGTGTAGTGGGTGCTTTTACATGCCACTAGCATGAGGGCCAGTCAGGCAGTACTTGCAACTTCCACACTCAAGTGGTGTTTTTTATGTGCCACCAGCACAGGAGCCAGTCCAGCGGCACTGGCACCAACCTCACTCAAATGTTTTTTCACGTTCCACCGGCACAAGTGTCAGTAAGGCAACGTTGGTAACGATCACGCTCGAATGGTGCTCTTAGCATTCCACTGGCATGAGTGCCAGTCATTGAATTTTCGAATTTGATTTGATTTCGATTTCACTTGCCTCAACAGGTCTTTGCAAGTAAAGTTTAGTGTCCAATGAAAGAAAGGTATGCATAAGTGGGCTGGTTACACCCCTGGCATAGGCTACAGGTTATGGTCTCACTTGGCTTGCCAGGTCTTCTCAAGCACAGCATATTTCCAAAGGTCTTGGTCACTAGTCATTGCCTCGGTGAGGCCTAAAGTTCGAAGGTCGTGCTTCACCACCCTGTCCCAGGTCTTCCTGGGTCTACCTCTTCCACAGTTTCTGTCAATAGCTAGGGTGTGACACTTTTTCACACAGCTATCCTCATCCATTCGTACCACATGACCATACCAGCGCAGTCGTCTCTCTTGCACACCACATCTGATGCTTCTTAGGTCCAAGTTTTCTCTCAAAGCACTTATACTCTGTCAAGTATGCACACTGACATTACACATCCATCGGA
>NC_068993.1:30569378-30570030 GCF_001194135.2 Octopus bimaculoides
CTTCATTCCTTGCAAGCTTACGCATATCCTCAGCAGTCACGGCCCATGTTTCATTGCCATGTAGCATAGCTGTTCATACAGTCTGCCTTTTACTCTGAGTGAGAGGCCTTTGTCACCAGCAAAGGTAGGAGCTCTCTGAACTTTGCCCAGGCTATTCTTATTCTAGCAGCTACACTTTCAGCGCAACCCTCCCCCATTACTGATTTGGTCACCTAGGTAACGGAAGCTATCAACTACTTCTAGTTTTTCTCCCTGGAATGTGGCGGAAATTGTTCTCTGCCCATTTTCAGTGTTTATTTCTCCTGAACATCTGCCACATACAAAAACTATCTTCCCAGTTAGCCTTCCTTTTATATTGCTGAACCTCTTATCTGTCCATAACTTACACTGGGTACATCTTATAGAGTTTCTACCTACACCTTTTCTACAGATCAAGCAGGGCCATCTACCTGAAGGGATTTGTGGTTTGTCTGCCTTTCTACTTATTAGGACTTCAGTTTTAGTTAGGTTGACTCTAAGGCCCTTTGATTCTGATTCTTGCTTCCACATCTGAAACTTCTCCTCTAGTTCTGATAGTGATTCAGCAATTAGAGCAAGGCTGTCAGCATAGAGGAGCTACCAAGGGCATCCTGTCTTGAATTCCTCTGTTATT
>NC_068993.1:30570245-30575476 GCF_001194135.2 Octopus bimaculoides
TGATTAATAATTAGTCTTTATTGTTTATAATATCGTTAAAGGTTTTTAATTAAAACTTTGTATATATATATAAAGTTTAATCTTTTATTCTTAATAATTTTTTTCTTTCCTAATTTTTTCATTCATATTTTTATTTCTACGTTTGTAGAAATAAATATTTTTCTATTTTTCTATTATTCAATTGATTTTTAATGACAATTAAATAAACATTTTTAGTTTTAAATAGTATAGCTTTAACTATTACACCGGTTAAATATGTACTAATTTTATCTTCATTACTATTTTAAACTTAAACTTCGTTCAAATTGTATTTAAAACAATGATAATTTACGTAAGCTGGTTTTTGTATATAATATACATGTTAACATATATTATAATGGATGAAGGGATGATTATTGAATGTTTATTATTTTGATATTTTGATACTTAAAAAAATTTTTCTATCTTTATAAAATAAGTATTTCATATAAATTCATTTGATACTTATTGTTGGCTGATATATATATTTATTTATTTTAATTATTGACCTGATGATTAGCTATATTTTTGAATAGAATTTATTTTCGATAATTTCAATCGATTTTAATCGATTTAAATTTCCTTTCTATTTGAAAATTAGTTATGAAACACGTGTAGTCATTTTATTATCTTTATCTTATGATATTTACTTTGTTTTATATTATACTCATTTATTGTGCTTTTAATTATTAATTTTTCTATATGTGATAGTGGATTTTCATCGATGAGTTCTTGAAACTTGGTTATTTTGCTTAAAACTATATATTTTATATATATATATACATATATACAAATATATAAATATATATTATTATTTTGTAGCTTCAGCTCAGAGCTGTGGCCATGCTGGAGAACTGCCGTTTTGCTATACTGTTATTACTGAGAGCGTCCTCTAATATGTGGCACTTGGTGAAGAATGGAGTTTGTTGTAGCTACCCTCATTTGCACCTCTTGCTGTGAGGTAGGTTCATCTGGGACTCTTGACAGGAAGTGATCCAGCCTTGATTTGATAAAGCCTACATCTACTTTGTGCAGGTTCCTCAGGCTCTTTGGGAGAATATTAAAAAACTGTGGGCCCCTGAAACCCAGGTTCTTGCAGTAACTGGTCCTGAAGCATGATAGCATTGCTAGGATCTTTGGCACTGTGCAGTGTTGACCTTTTCTGGCATTATTGTTGCTTTCAATGCCAAAATTTGGCACAATTCCTTCCAGGATCTTCCAGATGTATATTATGCATACCTCTCCTGTCTTCACTCCAGGGAGTAGTGTCTTAGCTGTTTCAGCCTTTCCCAGTAGCTGAGCTGTTGCAAAAAGACAATCTTCTTTGTGAAGCTTCGCTGGATTGCTTCCATGTCCGCTATTAATTTTACACTGTTGGGTGACCATAGCTGGGAGCAGTAATCCAAGCAACTGAGGATGAATATCCTCTAGAGGACCATTATGGTTTCCTTTTCTCTGGTTCTGAATGTTCTCAGGATCCATCCATCCAGTCTCCACTTTGTCGCCATCCTGGTAATGTGCACTTGGAAAGAGGTATCATCACACATGTCAATACCCAGGTTCCTCACTGATTTAGGCTCTGGGATTGTAATTCCCTGTGGACCAGTGTACCCTGTAAGTTTCATATTCATCCTTGGGTGCTGGTAGCGCAGGGCTTGGTATTTTTGAGCATTAAACTGCATATTATTATCGTCAGCCCATCTGTAAACTGAGTCCAACACTTGCTGCAGATGTGCAACATCGCTGGGGTTAAGTATTTTCTGTGAGACTTTTGTATCGTCTTTGTTGCTAGCAAGGGTGACTATCTGGGCAGTTGAGGGCATATCTGAGAGTGCCACTATGAAAAGCAGTAGTCCCAAGACAGTGCCCTGTGGAACACTGCTCACTATTTGTGTTTTCATTGATGTGGCTCCATTGGCCACTACTACCTGACTTTCAGAAAGTCATGTAACCACTCTCCAAGTTTTCCAGCTATACCAAGATCATGCAGTTTGTGGCATATCATACCTTGATCCACTTTATCGAAAGCTTTTGCAAACTCAAGGTATATTACATCCACCTTTGAGTTGTTGAGTAACTGCCTCAACACCCAGTCATAATGTTGTAAGAGCTGCATCAGACAGCTCCTATCTGGTCGAAAGCCTTGCTGGGTATCACTAAGCAAGTTTGTTTTCTTCAAGGAATGCGATTAGTTTCCCTCTGACTATCCATTCCATGACTTTGCTGATGTATGAAGTCAGAGATAGGTCTTTAGTTTTTGGCATCTGCTCTGCTTTCCCTTTTATGGATTGGGCATATTATTTCCTCCTCCAGCTTGCTTGTCAGTCTGCCATTTGCAAGAAAGCTCTGGAAGAGAATCTGGAGAGGTTTTGCCTGGGCACGCTTGTATAACCTACCACAGCTCTATGGGATGGAGTACACACAGTCTTTGGTCATATTCTCTTCCATTCGTGGTTTTACTCGAAGGAGATATTTGCAAAGTGTTGTATTACTCTTGAATACTGTCCTGATGTCATATGGGCTGCATATCTTTTGTAACTTAGCAGCTGTGGTAGGTTATACAAAGGCGAAACATGCCGGCCCCTCAAAATAAGGGGAGATGAATATTGCAAAGCTGTGACATGAGGAGATATTGATAAATCGGGTATAGCTGATCATGTATGGAAAAATGGAGACCACCTCCCCCTGTGGTTGAACTCAAAATAATAGATAGAGAACACCACAGGAAAATACCAAAACTAAAAGAAGCAGCACATATGTTAGGACACAACAACCTCCTAAGCGAACCGAGTGCAGATATGAGCAGCATATGGGAACCGGTATTAAAGAAGGAAAGGAAAATATTATACTTATAAGCCCTAAAATTCACTCCATAATTGCCCACGGGCATATGTCGTTGTGGTTAAGAGCGCAGGCTACAAACCCCAAGATTCTGAGTTCGATTCCAGGCAGTGACCTGTATAATAATAACGTCAACAAGTACCTTAGTAATGAGAACCTAGGTTCGAATTTTCCCCCAGACACCTGATAAAGGCTGGAGGGTATATCAGCTGAAAGGTTGTGTTAACAACAAAGAAGATGAGGACAAATATCAGTCAAATGTAAATAATGTGAAAAATATTTGAAAATGGGGGTGGGGGTGAAATTGCCGAGGGTTCCACATCCCCCCACCCCGTTTCCCGGACCCCCAAAAGGGGGGGGGGTCACCGGAATTCAGTCAACGAAAAGAAAAAAATTCCAATGATTCCGGGATAGCGGGGTGATTTCCACCCCCTCCCCACTACCACCACCTTTTTTCATAACAAAAATAAGTAGTTTGCAGCATATTAAGAAATCAGGGTACTTGATAACATGCAAAAAATCAGAGTTTTTTTTTGTTTTGTTTTTTTAGTGAAAATCGTGCGGATAACAAGACCAAGATTCACCTGTTTTGTCAAAGACAGACCTATGGTGTTAAGCTTCAGAAGGTACGTCAGAAGCTTTTTCTGACTTATAACTTTCCCACTTTATCCTTGTTTTATTTATTTATTTGGTACAACTTAAATATAGAGGTCACTTAACGGTGCTACTTAAATATAGGTGTTACGAACAAAACATTTTAAATGTACGCTGTGTAGACGTGTAATGACATCATAACCCTAACCCAAAGACTAACTTTCCCCTTCATATAGTTACGTAGATACATCGGGACCTTTGCATTTAAATACTGACATTTACTTTTTTATTAGTCTCCTTACTTTATTTATGTTTTTAAAGACAACTGGGTGTGATTTAAAAGATGATTTAGCTGTTGCTTGGAGCACATCGAGCGATCGCGTCTTGTTATTTACATCCTTATGAAATAGTTTGTTATGCATTTATCATTTATAATATTTCGCTCCACATTAAAGTTTACAATACCACTTTGTATTAGAGAGAGACAGAAGAAAAGAGACTAACCTTGTTGTGTTAAGAACAATTCGGTGCCAAGAAAACAAATAACAAACAGGAACACTAATGTAGCAGCCATGATCGCTAAGCCTGCCTCAGCCAGGAAATGTTACTGACGGTGTAAGAGCAATTTTATGACAATATTTTATTTGTTCCTACAAGATAATTGCTATAAGCAAAATTATAAACAAGGATAAGAAGGTTGATTTTAAATTTGAGTGCATAGCATCACATCTCAGGGTGGGAGCTAGTCGATGCCATTCACTCCAGCATTTGACTGATAGTGTATGTGTGTATGTATGTATGTACCTATGTACGTATGTTACGGCTCTCTTTCAGTTCTCGTGTATCGAATCCATTGGCCGGGGCCAAAAGGACATTTCCCCAAAAAGTGGCTTGGTGGGACTGAACGCGATATCATATTGATGGGAAGCGATCTTTTTAACCACTCATCCGTGCCATACATACTCTTTTTTTCTTTTTTGTTTCATGCATTGCGGGCATGCTGGGGTACTTTTTAGTCGAACACACACACACCACACACACACATTTTCATATACACACTTGTGTGAGTGTTTGTGAACGTGTATATGTATCTGTGTGTAAGAACTTGGTTTAATTTCACAAGGGTCGGCTGTTACCCGGTAAATTCTTTGAACTAAATCAAGTTATAAAGGAAATAGATATTTTGTTGGAATATTATAACGAAACCAAAAAAGCAAAGAAACAAACAAATAATTCTGTTGTTTCTGTTGAAAGTGAAAATTTTGCGATCTGGTTTAATTTCTTCCAGTCGATTGAAGTTTTCAGATTTTCTCCAGATTATTTTTCAAAAATGTAGTGTTGATATAGATTTGTATGCTGATGCATATCTAGATAAAATGAACTCGTTTACATTTTTATCTGGAAATTAATGATAAATAGGTGCAGGATTGCTTCTCAGTCTTGTGGCTATGATCAAGGTCTAATGGAAAGACTTCCGCCCGTCCCCACCCCCATTTTCTCCCAAATTTATTTATTTTTGCAATTTTTTTTTTGCCTAAAATCTCCGTTTTCGGAAAATTGCCAAAAATCGGCATTGTGAATTTTTCCCCAACACTAACCCTAAAACCCTAATCCTAACCCTAAAACCCTAACACCCTAATCCTAAAACCCTAACCCTAACACTATCCCTAAAATTGTAACCCTAACCCTAAAACCGTGACCGTAACTCTTTTTACTCTTTTATTTGTTTCAGTCATGAGAATGTGGCCATGCTGGAGCACCGCCTTTAGTCGAGCAAA
>NC_068993.1:30577358-30582674 GCF_001194135.2 Octopus bimaculoides
ACGTCCGTATTTTTCCGCATATTTAGGAAACAAAAATTCTTTAAAAAAAATTTTACAAAGATTTTTGGAAATTTTTTTCAGAATCATAGTCTCCGTATTTTTCCGCATATTTTGAAAAAAAAAAATCTGAAAAAGTTTAAAATGGGGGTGGGAGTGGTAATTTAGAAATGTCGATATTTGCCAATTTTTTTTGGCAGATTCGTATTCCCCGTAGCCGAAAAGGGGCGGGGTTTCGAAAAAAAATAATTTGTAAAAAGGGTGGTTTGTGGGGAGTGGGGGCGGAAGTCTTGCACAAATGGTTCCTAGTTCAGTCCCGCTGCATGATATCATGGGCTGACCAAAGCCTTGTGAATGAATTTGGTAGACGAAAACTGAAAGAAGCCCGTCGTATATATACATATATACTTTATAATCTCCTAATGTGCAGCATGGCGTGAAAAGCGGTCAGCGCTATAATGGTATGACAATAGGTGGAGACCGAAAAAATTCACAGTGGATCCGCAGTGGCATTTATGAGGCTCATAGACCTGGATGTCGTGGTTGTCTGCCCCACTCATAGAAACAGTACGGATGAAACCTTTAGATGGTCTCTCAACCTGCAAGACAAAATGTGGTGAAATCTTTCTCACACTATCCCATAACGTCTAAAAAGCAAAAGGGAAGACTCAGATCTGGAGGCCAAGCAGCAGGGCAACACTAATGAGCATGGATTGAGAATTCGATTGGCAACTTCTTTCTTCACGCATTAGTAAATTCCTGTATTTGTTTGTTATGTGCTTGCGCGCACGCATGCCTATTTGCATGTATGTTTCTTTGTTATCGATGACTTTTTTGTCTAAATCTTTCAGTGTCTGTAATGCACTTTCTATGTGAGTGTGTGTGCCTGTCTGTGTATGCTAGGAATTTCTTATATTTGTCCTAAAGAGTTGTATGAATGTGTGTAGGTACAAGTTACGTATTTTATGTGTAGTTCTGCGTGTTGTCATCGTTTCTTTGTAATTAGTAGCGGCAACAACATTTTGCAACGTTTTGGTGAATAAAACAAAGTATGGTCCAAGTGAATGGGCTTACTCTGAGTATGCGCCTCGAGAGTGGAGGAGAACTGCTAGGATGAAGGCGCTTGCCTTACTGGTCAGGATATCTGGGTATTTTTCTCTTTTTTTTTGGTAGGTTTCTATGAATACACCTCGGAGGTCTCTGTTTGGAAAACTTTTCTTTGAGTTTGTTTTTGTTTTTATTGTTTCTCTTGATTTTACGTTCTTTTATATCGAATTTCACTATCCTCTATCTTTTTATTATCGCTTGTGGTTAAGAAACAAAACATTATCATCATCATTATTATTATTATTATTTCTTTATTAAGGCCTCGTGAGATACAATGATATACAATGAGAATCGCAAAAAAGGGGCTGGCACAAATGCGTTTGAGATAAACGCAAAAAGTTATATAAAAGATGAAGGGACTGGTGAACGATTCATACAATTATAATGAGAACAAAGTTAAAAAATTATAAAAAATGTTATTCGGAATAAATGAAAAGATTCAATAACATACACTCATTAAAAACAAAATTAACCAAATTCAATTTTAAAAATTGCAACCATCATTACATAGTTAAGAAACCTCCACTTGTATTCATCAGGGAACTCCTAAAGAACATCTATTTTCTTCTTGTTCATAGCTGGAGTTTCCAAAATCTTCCACTGATAAACGATTTACAGTGGTCAATGGAGAGCATATATCATATATATAGTTGACATGTGTTACAAGGCGACATGCAACACATCGTAATGTTTGTCTGAAATGTGTACTAATCTGTCCTTTTGTTTTTCCCGATTGTTTTTGTTTTGTCTTTTACTTTCATCACATTTATATTTCTCTGCACCCAAAATAAGTGTTTGGCCGGAAGTATGACTAAATATGTCAGTCTGTGTTTTGGTTGTATTCCTGATCATGAAATATGTAGCAGACAATCTGTTAAGTTTTCGTTCAATTGAAGGAATATATATCATTGAGTGCTCCTTCCAGTTACTGTAATCGTGAGGAGTGGTAGCGCTCCACCATCCTTCCCCAAGTATAGATATGCTATTTCTTTATTTGTCCTCATTTGGGTTGGATCTAGGGACAAAAGGAAATTGTTTACTTTTACAAAATTCTTCCAGCTCTCTCTTTCTTTTTTTGTTCCTGTGATTTTGTCAAATCTAAACGCTCCGTCAGTAACGACAGACGAACAAAATAGATCAATTAACACTACTACATCATCCATTATCTGTCAGAATTGTCTCTGTTGTACAAATGTAAAGACAGACGAACTGTTGTTCGCCCGGCGTGCCAACAATTCTGCCATAATAATAATGATAATAATAATAATGATAATAATAATAATAATAATAATAATCCTTTCTACTGGAGGCACAAGGCTCCAAATTGGTGGGGTGGGGACTAGTCGATTACATAGATTCTAGTGTTTCACTGGTACTTAATTTATCGACTCCTAAAGAATGAAAGGCAACGTCGACCTCGGCGGGATTTGAACCCAGAATGTAAAGACAGACGAAATGCCGCCAAGCAATTCACTCGGCGTGCTAACGATTCTGCCATAATAATAATCATAATAACTCATTTACATTGACTCCGGTACTCAATTAGCTCTTATTTTATTGACCACGACAGAATGACACGCAAAACCGACCTTAGCGGGCTAACGAGTCTTGTCAGTTTGCCGTTTTTATTTGTCACATGAACAGCAGAAGAGGTAACTGTAAACTACTAATCACCAAAATCGATGGCAAGAGGAAAATCTACCAAAAAACAGTTGCAATATACATAAGATCAATTACGAAAAAAAAAAATAATAATAATAAATGTTAAACAAAACCATCCAAAAATAATCGAAGAAAGACCATATCCGGAACAACTATCTCCCTTCCTCATGACTGAACTTCCGCAACTAGAAATCGTTGCTGTAGTGTGATCCAGTGTTTTATTCCCCTTGACACTATTTGCACCAACGTTTCATTTAGAAACAGCAGTGAATAATGCTCTTTTAAAAAGACGGTGACTGCTTTGACTCTCGGTGAGCAGTGGCAAAGAAAAGCATGTTAATTTAAAATCTTCATATGCATAAAATTGTATTCGAAACTTGATGCAGGTTGAAAACGAATCATATTTGAAAACAACGTCATAGAATATTAAACATATGTCCACTTGGTTCAAAAAGGGCAATCCTTCACATAGAGATGGTGGATTCCTCACTAACAAAGAGAAAAACATAATGATAATAATAATAATAATAATAATAATAATAATAATAATAATAATGATTTCTTTTATTGGCCACAAGGGCCCAAGCATGGCGGACAAATTCGCAGTACGGGTTACAGCACACAAAGCAAAACAAAAACAAAAAATACAAAACCAAATACAATCGGCAGACAGCTGAATTCGTCTTACACGCTGCAACAGCAGCTCCACATAATCTCACAACTCTCTAATGCACGGACACTGAATTATTGCATATAGGATGGTATCGTCCTCTCGCAAGCATCTCGGGCAGGTTCGGCTGTTGGCTCTTCCATGCACGAAGAGCTTGTCTCGAAGAGGCAACGTACCCCTGTAGCATAGCCATGCAAGAGACTTTTGAAAATTGCCCATGATCTTCGACCCGAAGGTCCTCTGGAAGAGACTACTCAGATTGTTCTCGTCGAAGTCGAGATTCAATCCTAGGCCATCAACACTAATACCCTCAACTAGTCCCCTATAGAAATCTTGGGTTGTTTTCCCGCTAACAGTTTTGTGCAACTGATACAATGCAGTGAGCGCCTGGCAACATTCTAGTTGCCAAATGCCCAACCTTGGTCTACGTTTGACCCATGACTGCATCTCTGTCATGAGATGAACTGCAGAAAGGACACCACACCTTATTTTCGTCGCCGTCGTTCACACCATCGCAGTGATTTAGATATATTTGTAGGTGCGGCAGCCTCAAAGCGTGACGCTGCATCATCAAGGATGACATTCCAAGACCGCCACGATGTGGGTGCTTAGAGCATATGGATTTTCTGACCAGCGGAACCCGACCCTTCCATAAGAATCAGAAAAGCAAGTACTCCAATCTGGTCAGAGTTTTCTTAGGACAAAGTACGACGGTAAGACGGTAGTACACTACCGAAGCATTCACAATTTCCGCCCGGCCTTTCAGAGACAGCTTTCTTTCGGCCCATTTCTGAGTGAGATTGGCCACCCTAGTCATGACTTGTTCCCAGTTCCTATCTACCTGGAGATCTAGTCCGAACCAGACTCCGAGCACTTTCACCAGACCGTCCGTCCAGCGACAGAAATCGCCGCTAATGAAAATGATGATGATGATGATTATAATGATGATGACGATAGTAATAACAATCTATTTGCCACAAGGGCAACAAACTATGAGATATTACTTGGAAAAATTACCACAACTTGGGAATTTCTGAAAGATCAACTACCGAACATGATACAGGTGTGGAAAACTATAGCCTACAACATGAACGGAAAGCATTGTCCGAAAAAATAGTAAAACCACCTAGGATCAATTGCCCAGGATACTGTTTAGTTGATCTTTATCAATGCTCAGAATCTTCCTGAGAAGGTCGTCCTTTTACTCATCACTCCTCTAGAATGCTAGAGCAGATGTATCAATGACTGCATTGCACAACTCTCTCACACATGTCAATATTCCAGAAGAGAGGCAACTAATCTAAATTTCCACTTGAACCAGAGTTATAGCTCCATCAAAGAGATGGCCTGTGGAAAGTCATGTCTATGAAAAGACTACCGCACACGCTCACCATTTAGAAATGTCTGCAGATACAGCAACCTGAGTTAATGTCAGCTCATCATCAGTCATTGTTTTACAACATTCTCTATGCAGTGGATGTCTGAAGGAGATGAACTTTATGATCAAAGATCTTCTCCCTTCCACAACAAGCGAATAGGGTAAGAAATCGGGGACAAATCATGACACATATACATGTCACACTCACCAAGAAGATACATACAAACTATAGGGACATTTTAAATGAAGAAGAACGCATTATTAATGTAATATCTAGACGCAGCATATCTTGAAGATAGAAAGAATAATCAAGATTAGATTGCCTTTAATCATATATCCGCTAGATCAGTCTTGAACTGTGATTAAACTACAGCAATAACGAAGATCAATGACTATTCAAAATCAAAGTATTGAAGTGGTCTCTTCCCTTGCCGGAGATAACTACGAGATCTCCTTCGAATCACAACTAAAAGCTCAAATAACAAAGGGGAGGAATTATATA
>NC_068993.1:30585044-30589392 GCF_001194135.2 Octopus bimaculoides
ACACACACACACACACACACACACACACACACACACACACACACACACACACACATGTTCAAAAATGAATGAGAAGCAGGTTGAGTGTTGCTTCTCATTCATATTTGAATTTTTTCTGTGGTATTGAAACATTGAGACATACCAGCTGATGGTTCTTTCACCATTTTGCATATAGTCGTAGAAAACGATTTAGCTTGCATCTGGCCTCGTTTCGGGTATGTGGTATTGATAAGTCACAAAGATGACAAAATATTGTCTATCTCTCCTGCAACGGGGCTTGATGTGAATTGTCCCACTTGCCTATTACGTCCAGAAGTTTTAACACCAGAAGAATTCATGAGAATACATTCCCTTACGCTTACAATCGCAACATGCTTACAACCCCTTGACATGCATCGCTTTCGATAATGTTATTGTTGTTGTTGTTATTACTCCTGCCTCAGCTGCTACCCTCACCACTTGTTTTGTACTCATTTCTCAAGAGGATTGAGAGAAAGAAGAAAGAAGTCTCCTGCTGTTAGAGGGATAGAGAAAGGAAGAGTTCTTTTTTAATGCTTTTAACTTGGGTGCTGAGGGCGCCACTATCTTGTGCGCTAACCGAGCATTTCTTTGGTGGGGTGGCGAAATATTGCCGCTTAAGGGTCAAAACACGCACAGTCACCAACCAAAAGATTCCTAGTACTCTTAATGATAAGTTATAACAAACAGCAATTATATTTGAGACTCACGTAGCGTGCTGGAAAGTACATCCGTACTATTCTGCAGCGAATAGTAGTAGTAGTAGTAGTAGTAGTAATCCTTTCTATCATAGGCACAAGACTTGAATTTATTGGAGGAGGGGATAGTCAATTACATCAATCCCAGTGCCTAACTGGTACTTATTCCATCGACCCCGAAAGGATGAAAGGCAAAGTCGACCTCGGCAGAATTTGAACTCAGAACGTAAGGGCGGACGAAATACTGCTAAGCATTTCGTCCAGCGTGCTAACGATTCTACCAGCTCACCGCCTTAATAATAATCCTTTCTAGTATAGGTACAAGGGCTCAAATTTTGGAGGAGAGGACTAGTCGATTATATCGACACCAGTGCATAACTGGTACTTATTTCATCGACTCCAAAAGGATGAAAGGCAAAGTTGGAATTTGGGATCTTTGGGGTTTGACGGGCAACATTTTTTTTGTAGTGTTTTTGGTACCGAAACACTTTCAAGAGAAGAAGTTGTTTTATATGACACATTCTACCAGTGTCCCAAGTTTGAAAGTGTTTCGTTAAGAAAACAAATGTTACTCGTCAAACCCCAAAGATCCGGAATTTGACCTCAGACGTAGCGGCAGGCGAAATACCGCTGAGCATTTCGTCCAGTGCAGTAACGATTCTGCCTGCTCGCCGTCTTAATAATAATAATAATAATAATAATAATAATAATAATAGTAATGATAATAATAATAATAATAATAATCCTTTCTACTATAGGCACAAGGCCTGAAACTTTCGGGGAAGGGGATTATTCGATTACATCGACTCAGTGCGTAACTGGTATCTTTTTAATCGACCCCGAACGGATGAAAGACAAAGTCGACTTCGGTGGAATTTGAATTTAGAACGTAACGGAAGACGAAATACTGCTAAGCATTTCGCTCGGGAAACACACAGATGCGCACTCAGAGAGCCCTGCGTGTTTTTGTGTGTATGAATGTGTGTCTGTTTGCGTGCGTGTCTGAGTTTGTGTGTATCATTGAGTGTGTTCATATGAACATCTACTGGTTTTAGTCTCTAGATTGCACCGAAGCTTAGGCTTCCACAGGTTTAGATGAATCTCTGGTGTGCATTTGTTTGTCTGGTTATTGGTTTATTTATCTCAGGAAACAGGGAAGAGAACGATGGCATCAGTGTGACTTGATTAAATAGGAAGATGATGTGGATGAAGAAAATGATAGCGGTGATGATGTTGGTGGAAGTTAGTGATGGTTTGGTAGATAGTTATGATGTAAGAGAGAGAGAGAGAGAGAGAGAGAGAGAGAGAGAGAGAGAGAGAGAGAGAGAGAGAGAGAGAGAGAGAAAGAGAGACAGAGGGAGAGATTAATAGGATGTGAATAAAATTCTCTTACCTCTATCATTAATGTTCAGCTCTTTCAAATAGATAGGCAGGCAGCATTCTCCTGTGTCTCCATTTAAATCACAATACTGAGAATTTGTGTGAGTCGAATATGTTTTTGGCGACTCGTCCCACCCAATTCTACGACAAAAAGACTTCCAGAATGAGGTCAGAATATTTGCAGACACTATAAAAGACAGTGAAACACAGTTTTATATTACATATAAAAAATATCTATAGCCGTACAGGTAGTCTGGTTGTCATACAGTTATTAAACGCCACACATATACACATACACACATACACACGCACATACACGTTCTCTCTCTGTCCCTGTCTCTCTCTTTCTCGCTCACTCCCCCCCACACACTCATCCCTCGCTCTATACGGCACACGTTTTTCACTTCACGGTTCTCGTTTTGGTTGATTTATATTTGTGATTTCACGTCTACAGAAACATCAGTTAATCATTTTCGTTTCTTTTTTTTTTGTGTTTTTGTTTTTCATTTTCCTGTCATTTTACGTCATCGATATTGAAATAGAGCGCAACTGATGCTAAGTTAGGATTATTTCTTATATTTCTATATTTTTGAGGTTAAGTAATACGGATTTTCAAATGTAAACAAAATCCAATCATTTGGGAGTGTAAATTCACAAATTTAGTCAACGTATGAATATTAGAAGTTCTAGCGGTACTGGTGGTGGTGGTGGTGAAGTAGAAGAAAAGGAAGAGGACAAAGAAGACGAAGAAAGGCTTCAGAGCTAATCGCTGACTCATCAGTAACTTAAAAACATACATCATGATACGAAGTGACAACATAAATTCAATATTACGACACATGCACACACAAACATTGATAACATACATACATACATACATACATATGACTAATATACCCTTATCAGACTGGTAGTCATGATAGGAATACGAAGGGGTACCCAAAAGTAACCGGAAACGTTCTCTGTGGGACAAACCCTTTGTAGTTCAGGCTTCCACCACTAGAAGCCACTTGATGCGACCCTCAGGCATTAGTATGCCGACCGTCGTCGTCGTGTGTAGTCCTACTGCCACGTGGTGTGTTTTGCTTTGCAGTGCTTCTCTGCTGTTCGTCAGTATTTGCGATGGCTGAAACGAAGAAACAGCGTGCTTCCGTGAAATTCTGTCTTCTGCTGGGGAAAACGGCGACCGAAAGAGTTCTCATGCTTCTAACAGCTTACAAGGACGCTGCCATGAGCAAAATACAAGTTTACGAGTGGTTTTCACGCTTTAGGAATGGTCACTTGTCGCTTGCCAACCAACCTCGTTCAGGGTGTCCGTCGACTTCCGAAGGAATGAAAATGTCATGAAAATTCGTGAACTATCATGGAGGACAGTCACCAAACAGTTGACGAAATTGTTGATATGACTGGTGTGTCTTGGAGCTCGTGACAATTACTTATGAGCGAGGAACTGCGAATGAAAAGAGTTGCTGCAAAATTTGTGCCTCGCTTGCTCACGGAAGATCAAAAGCAGTTACGACTGAATGTGTGTCGTGAACTGAAAGAACAGCTGGAAATTGATCCGGACGTTTTTTCGAAGGTCATCACTGGAGACGAAAGCTAGTGCGACGGAATGTGCAGATGTGAAAGCGGTGGAGAAAAAAAACACGACGGAGGCGTTAAAAGGCATCACTTTGAACAGTGGAAAACGCTTCTGGATCGATGCATTGCTTCAAATGGAGAATACTTTGAAGGTGAGAAAAGTGTAAACATGTAAAACTACGTGAATAAAACAATATTGCAAAATTCCGGTTTCTTTTGGGTACTTTTCGTATTGGGCTTCGTATAACTGTACGTCAGTGTCACTTTGTTGGCGCATGCTGCTCTCTCTCATACATACATACATACATACATACAGGCGATCAGCTACGAGTCGCATTTTTGGCGTGAGGGACTATTTATTGAGAATACGATGAATATTATCCCTGACATTGAAGCCACAAATATCAACCTTGCTAAATAACTGGCTAATCTCCGGGTACATCGACTGAAGAAGCCTTGGCACTATCATGCTATTAGCTGTCAGAAATGAAAGTGCTCACTGCTAGTGAAGTGTCTGCCTGTCTGCCTGCCTGTTGCTGGCCTGTCGATTCTTTGGCTACTGACAGCTAATACCATGACTGGCCAGAGCGAGCTATATGTCTGTCTGTCTGTCTCTCTATCTATCTATCTATTACTCGAAAGTTCGCGCGTCCGCGCTAGCTAGTCGTGAG
>NC_068993.1:30591436-30594482 GCF_001194135.2 Octopus bimaculoides
ACGTATAAATTCAAAAGAACATATTTATCTTCTTCAATATATATTTCAGTATAAAGAATTCATTAAGATGCTTAAATCAAAATTTCTTTACACATCAGATATAACATCAGAAAAAATACATTCCGTTTAAAAACACAAACCGTTCATGGCGAAAAAATTCACAATTACAAAAAACGAAAAATTTTTTTTAAGTTTTAGCAAATATATATATATATTTGATGCATAATATATTATAAAAGGACTAACCTTGTTGTGTTGGTAACAACACTATGCCCAAGGAACAAAAAAGTAAGAGGAAATCAAATCTTGCCATGATCGTTGAAAACGATATAAATGCTTAAACGATGTAAATGCTTAAATTGTTTCTGACGCATCCTATTTATAGGATGTGTCACGTAGGGGCGTTATAAGCAGCAAGAATTGTAAATACTGTTTAATTGCATATTTAATACATATACATACACATATGTATATATTTATGTGAGTTTGTGTGTATGTGAAAATAGAACATTTTATGTACACGTTGCATTATATGGGAAATCCCGAAGCTAGTATTTGGACGTATTGTGTTACAAGTACCAATGATTGTTAAGTGTTATTTATAGATACTAGTATTGTTTATAGATACTGACAGAAACGTTAGCACGCCGGGCGAGATGCTTCGTTTGTCTACGTTCTGAGTTCAAATTCCACCGAGATCGACTTTAACTTTCATCCTTTCGGGGTCGATAAATTAAGTACCAGTTGCGCACTGGGGTCATCTAATCGACTGGCTCCCTTCGTCCAAATTTCGGGCTATGTGCCAAGTGTAGAAGAGATTATTTAGAGATACTTAAGGGCGGCGAGCTGGCAGAGTCGATAGTAGAATGCTTTGCTGCATTTTGTTCTTCTTTACGTTCTGAGTTCAAATGCCACTGTGGTTGATAAAATCGAACACTGGGGTCGGTGTATTCGACTTAACTCCTTCCTCAAATTCACTGCCTTGTGCCAAAATTTGAAACCATTATTTCTAGATACATGTATATTTTCAGATTAATACATATATAGACACACAGATTCACTCATGCCTACTTAATGCCAGGTGTACATAAAATATATGCATATACCCTGGCATCTCACACATACATGCATACATACATACATACATACATACATACATACATATATATACATATATATACATACATATATATATATATATATATATACACACACACACACACACACACATATATATATATATATATATACACACATACTAGCAGAGATACCCGGCTTTGCCCGTGTCACATGGAATTGAAGAATTAGACTTTTCTTTTATATTTTCTCTAATGAACTGCAAAAGCTATGATTGAAATTTCATCAAAATTGCAGATTAAGAATTTTAATAAGGGTTCTTTCCCTCTTTACACACCCTAACAAAAATTTTAATCATGACATATTTATCCCATACTACTCATCTTTATACCCAGATTAAAAAAATCCAAATCTTATGAAACCTATTCAAAGGTTTTTGCTCCTGACAAATGTAGCACAAGGAGCTCTAAAATGTGGGATTAAGGCCTCTATTGTTTGGTGGTCGGGGTCTTAAAGTCAACCAGAGAAATTGTATTCTTGGGAATCTTTTAACTTGGGTCTTATATCTATTGTTCAAATTTCTTTGAAATCGGAAATATATGTATGTTCAATGGGTTTGTAAAAGAGAGCAAAGCTACAGGAAACCAAGAGACGAATGATCACAATAAGCAGTCAGCTACTCTATCATAGTCGTTACCACTTCCCAATGTAGGATTCCTCACCCTACAAGTGATGGGCACAGCCGTAAGATGCATTACGGATCTATAGCAATTGGAAGGGCGTGACTCAACTCAAATTAACAGCTGTATGACGTGAGGGCTAAGGGGAAATGAAAGTTTCACCTCTGGAGTTTGCTAATGATCCCTATGCCGATAGGTAAGTGGACAGAATAAATTTGCAATCTATAAATCTCTTTGAATGACCAGTCACTTACCTAGGAAGTCCTTGAAATCAGTGTTACCATCTGGGGACTATCTCCGACTCAATGATAATAAAAAGACTCAAAGGAAGTCTGCAACCAAATAACTTTACTCAAAATATCACTTTGCAACTGAATCAGTGGAGGCAAAGATGTCTCTCCTTGACAATTTATGCACCACATTACAGAAAAAACAATCTAAGTATATCTCAATGTAAACTCTTACAGTGTTGTACCATTGAATTACAGATAACACTCATCTTGTATGCTCAAGTGACTCTACAGCTTCCAAGAGTACAATTGTATTCCCCTTGGTTTAGGAAAAATGACTAAATTGTAGGGGTTAAGCCCCAATTAAGGGGTCTTACTAACTCCTAACACGTTGAAATTTTAGAAATATTACTTCATATGATTAAAATTTTAACAGCAGCAAAAATATATGAATTTGTATGGGGTGTATGGCCTCATTTATGCCCCCTCGCGTTCAAACATATACTGCATTAAATCTGTCCTTATGCATAGAATATAATTCCCAAATTTCATAAAGATCCATTCACTACTTTTGGCCTAATTTTGGATTATAACAAATGACTAAAATTTGGGAGTTAAGGCTCCTATATGGGGGTTTTAGAATCCTCATGAGAAGCGGAAAATTCTGGAATACTTCTTGCTGTTTGTCAATTACCTATGATTAAAATTTCATCAACATCGGAAATTTATGAATGTTCATGGGGGGTTCTGCCCCCTTTAAGTCACCTCAAATTCAAACCAAACATACTGCGTTATACCCTCATTTCATTTATGGCAGCTATTACATCTTCCTCTTCAATGTCAATGTAGGTAATGGATGCAGTCTTTTTCTGCTGAGTGCTATTGTCAAAGAAATCAGCTGGGTTCTTTATCTGCATGTGACTCAGAGGAGAAGTGAAGACACTCTTGAATTGTGCACTGAGCACTTCACTTATCCATGTGGGATCCGCAGTCAGTGAGCCATTAGGCAGGAATAGGGGTCCTATCTTATACTGTACCGTAGCAATCTCTTTTGCAAAT
>NC_068993.1:30596312-30598386 GCF_001194135.2 Octopus bimaculoides
CAAAACAACTTTTTCTCTTAGCCTTCTTAACAAAAAATTGTACATCGCAAGTTATTTCATGTTAAAGTTGTCGTATTTCTGTAATTTCAACCAATCACTGACGTCTATTCAGCTGAATGCAGTTAGTGCTCTTTTGTAAACAATAATTTTTTGCCGGTGAGAAAAATGTTATTCCCTGTTGACATATTTCATCCGGTTTAATCGTAATTTATACGCATATATTGTTTATATAATAAGTTCGGGTTCTAGAGTTAGGGTTAGTTTTAGGGTTACGGTTAGGGTTGCCATAACTTCACTCATAACCCTAACCCTAACCCTAAAACCCTATAACCCTAACCCTAAAACCCTATAACTCATAACCCTAACTCGAACCCTAACCCCAACCCTAACCCTAACTCTAAAATCTGAACCCTAACCCTAAACTAGAGTTTGATTTGAAGAAGATTTGGCTGCTATTTCTAGGAAATGAAGCACTTGGTGGAGGTGCATTAATAATTCTGCCAGCTCCAATAACAAGTGCAGGCAATATTCAAGTATTTTGATGGCTGTATCTCCTTTGTTTACGAACAGTCTAGTTAATCGGAAATGTCAGAACTAACGGGGATTAATACCATATACACCGTCACAGCACTAACTGTATTCAACTGAATAGACGTCAGTGATTGGTTGAAATTATCGAAATAAGACAATTTTTAACGTGAAATAACTTCGAATACAAATTTTTTTATCTGTTCTATACCACAAAATATACAAGTATACGAAGTTTGAAAGTGTTTCGGTACCAAAAACACTACATAAAAAAATGTTGCCCGTCAAACCAAAAAGATCCTTAAGTAGAAAATCCCGAAGCTTGTATGCGTACTACAGAGAAGAATATCAAGCACAAATTTAATTTAGCTAGGTCATGCTTTTAGCTTTATTCTCCGTGGAACCTAAATAAGTAGTTGGGTAGGTCGTTAGATAATAGACAGATAGCGGGATATATGCATATATGTGCGTGCGTGTGTATGTATATGTATATATACATATATGTAGGTATGTGTGTGTGTGTGTGTGTGTGTGTGTGTATGTATGAATGTCTGTATGTATAAATGCAATTTATATATATTGTGTATCGCAAGGACAAGGGCCAGTATCGGTTGAAATCAGTGTCACTGTCGGTTTCATCATCAAAATTCAAAGATTCGGAATTGATACCGAAAGCGATCCTGCTCGAAGGACAAAATGCTCCGTCAATTCATTACTCTGACAAGTATTTTATGCGCCAAAACGGAATTATTGCTTATTGTTTGGTTAAAAGATTAATATTCTTGATTCATTGCTGCTCCTTCGGCACTGCAAGCAGGAAGGATGGTGGAAGGTATCTTACCCAGAGATCTGGTCCAGTTGATAGAATCATAGCAGATTTCCTTTAAGTGGATTTCCTTAAAGGATACCAAAATACAGGTGGTACTGTTAGGCCACAGATCGATCGAACTCAGAACACTCGCAAAAGAACTGCAGCAAATACCGCAAGGTGTTTCATCTGACGCTGGAATGATTCTGTGAGTCCACTTTATCGGACCCGAAAGGAGGAAAAGTAAAGTTGACTTCGGCGGGATTTGAGCTCAGAACAAATAGATCTGGAACAAATCTTGCAAAGCATTTCGCCCGTTGTTTTAACGACTCTGTTACCTGATATTTAAACTAAATGATTTTCAGGAACGTGGTATTTCGTAATGCAACCATTATATACTATAAAATATATTAAACGTTTTTATTAGTCAATACCGTGTACTACTGTGTTAGCAGTGCGCTTTACATCACTTGTTAAGGTTATCTCTACAGATATTCTATAGAAATTCTATAGAAATGTTTAACCAGCACTGATTTTTGTTACAACGTTTCGTATTCCGAGACGTCAACCGTAAAGAAACAATGAAATCGAAGATGAATTAGGGTAATGAGCTTATATGCAATGTTTAGGGTGTTTTTGCTCCTTAATCGTTGCATAACGAAATATTGCGTCCTCACAAGTCATTGATAATTACATACCAGCTTCCAGGAATATGTTGAATATGTAAAGTTGGTACAT
>NC_068993.1:30602211-30603395 GCF_001194135.2 Octopus bimaculoides
ATGAATTAGGGTAATGAGCTTATATGCAATGTTTAGGGTGTTTTTGCTCCTTAATCGTTGCATAACGAAATATTGCGTCCTCACAAGTCATTGATAATTACATACCAGCTTCCAGGAATATGTTGAATATGTAAAGTTGGTACATCCAATAACATTACACCGCTATATGTAGTGGCTATTTAAGCAATGTGTTCGTGGATGATTAAGGGGTTAGATGGGTGCTAATGAAGAAGCAAAAACTCCCGAAATATGGCATATACACCCATTACCCTTCTTTTTTTATCTTCAATCTCATTGTTTGTTTACATCTGACGTCTCGGATACAAAAAACGTCGTAACAAAATCAGTGCTGGCTATAATTTTTATAGAATATCTGTAGAGATAATCTTAAGAAGTGATTTAAATTAAATATCCGGCAAACTTCAGGGCTCGACGTAATCAAAGAAAACACTTGAAAGCTATGCCTCAGTATGGCCGGGATCTAATGACTGTGACCAGTGAAAGAATAAAAGAATGAGTTTTATGCTCTTAATCCCTCTACCCCTCTTTAATAAAAATATTTGATGTAGTTTATAGAAAATATGAGGAATTGGGTATTATAATGAATTATACATTTGAAACAGCGAGAGAATAAATAATTCCAGGAATTCACTCTTATATTTGTAAACAGATTTTAAAAAGGAGAGTGGGTTTTCTTTTGAAAACTGTTCCAGTAAAAAAAATTCTTTATACATTTCTTTCTGTTTCTTTTAGATAAAACATTAAAATAGCTTTGGGGAAACCCAAGTGCTTTGCTATGAAATGGGATTCATAGTCTCACTGTAATTTCAGTTTCATTTTCTATTTTATTGCATAGTAGAGCAAGGTCAGCACCTATAGTTTTATGCGTAAATTCCAGGATAGAAACCATGTGATGATGCATTAAGAGGAAATGAATCAGTATACGAGTTCTCTGAAGACTGGAAACGTGATCCAAATGATTGAAAAGGCGAGGTGATAGTGTTTGTTACTTAAGCCAGTCACATTGTATCTAGACTTGCATTATCCAACGTTTTCTTCAATTTTTCTTTTTCTTTTTCAAATTGGCTTGGTGTAATTAGAAGGAGGCCAAACAGCTTTTTGTTACAGATGGGACGACCACATATAGACTTTTGACAACACATCATAATAATAAAGACACTATT
>NC_068993.1:30605393-30608070 GCF_001194135.2 Octopus bimaculoides
TATATATATATATATATATATATATGTGCATATATATGCATATATATATATATGCATATATATATATATGTATATGTGTATCTATATATGCAATACACACACACACACACACACACACACACACACACACACACACATATATATATATATATACATATATAAAATACACTGCTTTACTTTGAGTTTGCTAGTGTTAACGATACACGCAAATAAAATACATATATACACGAACACACACGCACGCACACATGCATATATATGGCTAGATACTTTCATAGTTACATAGATAATAGAATACCAACACACATTTATACGTATGAGATGTGTCTCGGTATTAAGGAAGTTACACCTGATATATATATGGGCGTATGTGTTTTAATATTTGTATATTGCTATAATTTATTCTCTTCTCAGCACGATACAATTAAAATTTAATTAACAACATAAGCGTAGCTTCGTGGTAAGATGTTTGCATCCCGACCACATGGACTTCATTCAGTCCCACTGCGTGACGTCTTGGGCAAGTGTTTTCTCTGTGTCATACGAAGAGAGTTCAAGAAGTAACTCTTACAGGTACACGTATGATAGTGCCATTGCACGGCATCTTCGGGATTTATCTTCTAATACAGCCACCAGTTGACCAAAGACTTTCGAGTGAATTTGATAGGCAGAAGCTGATTAAACACCCGTGATATAGAAGTATATATTGACTCATATCGACTGAAAACCTGTGCCACTTTGATTATAGCCTGTAATATGGTTGTTCGGAAAAAAGCAGATCTGTAGAATAATAACCAAACAATAAAAGTAATAATACCGGAGTCTCTTAAAGCTTTTAAGGTGATATCGCAGAATGGCTGTAGACCATTAACTGAAAAAAATTAAAGAATAAAAGAATATATAGATAGTGATCTCTGTCGCCGTATACATTGAAAAACAAACAGCGTGAGACAAGAAAAGGAAATGAAAAGAAAGGAAAAGAGAAAAATGTGGAATAGCCCTAACAATGCTTTTAACTCTTGGTGGGGATTTAGAGGACACAGTCGCTATATGTGGGGTGTTGGGGATTTGTTTAAACTTTGCAAAAACCATTTTCCTCCTGGTCTGACCACAGCCAATTTCTTCTAGAAAAGAGTGAGAGAGGGAGAGAGGAAGAGATAAATAGATAGAGGGAGAGAGAGCTAGAAAGAGGTGGAGGGAGGGGAGGGAGAGAGAGAGAGAGAAAGAGGGGGGAAGAGTTGGAGAGAGAAAGACGTGAATGGAGAGACCAACCAACTCCAGTCCTGATATTTTATTTATCTGCCACGAAAGGGTGAAAGAACAAAGTTGACCTCGGTAGGATTTGAAATCAAAGGGGAGAGAATACAGTATGGCAATATATTCAATGCTAAAATGATTCATTTAGCCACACACCATCCAGGTTTGTCGATAAACTTTAATAGTGTGAGCTCTATGAAAGCCATCTGAGGCCGCCACAGAACCCGTATATAATACAACTCTATGATCGAATGTTAAAACAATACAAGAAAGAAAGAGAAAAAAGAAAGTGAGAAGAAAACATAAAGAAAAGGAACGAAAAGAAAAATACTCTTGAGTTTTATAGTATCTCACTTGTAATCAGCAGCTACATTTGTACTGTGTCAGTTAACCAGCCAGCATTGAGGCCGTTTCCCTATAGGGTTAAAATGGCCCACCACGATGTAGCTGTTTCATATTTTACAAATCGTCTTAGATCGAGCCAATTTCTATTGAAGTACAACTCGATATATGTTCCTGGGGTGGGGAAAATCTGTTTGTGGGAATCGATGTATTTGACAGTTGAAATAACACTAAAATGATTTAATCTGTTCGATATTCATACATTTATACATCGACAACGTAATGACTCATTAATAAAGAAAGATGTTGATGAAGCTCTGCTGAGAGAAAGATGTTTTTTTGCACTACGCCAGGAGAGAACAATTATTATCCAGGGAAATGTGCTCAATATGTCTAGATGTGTGTTCGATATTCAGAAAGGTGCTTCAAGAGAAGTGTGATTATTATGTAAAGAAGTATCTTAAACATTCAGAGGCGAGTGTTTAATATATAGTGGAGTGTGTTTATTACCCAGAGGACTATGTTTCATATGTAGAGAAAGATGTATAATAAGCTATGCCCAGGGAGGATAGTATATATTTATTATTTTTTAAATAAAGGTGCTTTATATTTATAATTCTTTATAATGAAATAATTCTTCATATGGTTACGCTTAAAGAAAAAGCTGGAAAGTCGTTGTTATTATTTAACTCCAGGTCAATCTCGATCAATAATCAATCAAATCACTGGAGTCCACGTATGGGATCTTTTTGGTTTGACGGGCAACATTTTTCATTTATGTTTTATGTAGTGTTTTTGGTACCGAAACACTTTCAAACTTCGTATACTTGTATATTTTGTGTTATAGAACAGATAAAAAATTTTGTATTCGAAGTTATTTCATGTAAAAAGTTGTCGTATTTCGGTAATTTCAACCAATCACTGACGTCTATTGAGGTGAAAACAATTACTACCGTGGAATGTAAACAACGGTGTCATAGGATCTTTTCCCTTGAATAAAATTAGTGCCGTTGTTTGTCAACAACAACTAACCGTGTTACTCTTATTTATGACATCGTTCGTGCGTTTGTACTGGTTT
>NC_068993.1:30608082-30609150 GCF_001194135.2 Octopus bimaculoides
AACCCTAAAACCCTAAACCCTTACTAGGGAATAATGATATAATTAAACAGGGAATAACACTCTTGATACCGGTAAAAATTATTGTTTATAAAAAGAGCACTAACTGTATTCAGCTGAATAGACGTCAGTGATTGGTTGAAATTACAGAAATACGACAACTTTAACATGAAATAACTTATTAAGAACTAATTTTTGTTAAGAAGGCTAAAAGAAAAAGATGTTTTATATGACACATTCTACCAGTATCCCAAGTTTGAAAGTGTTTCGTTAAGAAAACAAGTGTTGCCCGTCAAACCAAAAAGATCCCAGGTATGATCATCAAAGATATTTTTATCAGGCGCAACTCATTGTTCTGAGTTTCGGATATACAGATAACGTTCTAATTAATTATAAACATGCAGGTATGTTGCTAATTCATTATATATATATATATATACACATACCTTACCAATTAATTATCTATATAGATATATTGCTAATCTTTTATCAATAAATACACTTGTTGATAACTAAATATAGATAAACGGGATGTGTTATTTATTACTGATATACAGATATGTTGTTAATTATTATAGATTTAGAAATGTGTTGCTAATTAGTTATAGATATACAGCTTTGCACCTAATTAATTATAAATATACAAATGTATTGCTAATTAATTATAAATATACAAATGTATTGCTAATTAATTATAAATATACAAATGTATTGCTAATTAATTATAAATTTAATCTAGGGTGTTTATGTTAGAAAGTTATTTGAGGAATATTTCAGCTTGATATTTAGTGGAAAGGTGGAAAAGCGTTTCTAACCTCATTCTATTAATATCAACCAATCACAATTAAACACGTCGTGTTGAAAGAAGGTAATGGTTTATTTATGCAAAATTTGACACCAGGTGGTGAGGATTTCGTAAATTTTCTGATTGGCTATTGTTCTCTGGTTGCCCTACTCTCTTTCTCTCTCTTTGTCAGTGGCTCATACATACACACACACGTATGTAACTACATACACATAAAAATATAAATTTATATATATATATATATATATATATATATATATATATAT
>NC_068993.1:30611887-30613450 GCF_001194135.2 Octopus bimaculoides
ATATATATATATCTCCTTGTCTCCGTATTCTTTCTGTTGAAGAGCGTAGCTCGAAACGTCAAAGACTTTCCGTATTCCCGAGCGTCATACTAATATATACTTTTGTTATTTACACCACCTGTCTTCGTCTGTTGTTATTATTTGTATATTCTCCCATATATATATATATATATATATGTATATATATAGATATATAGATATATATTCAGGGCGCGTAAGATATTTGAGGACTGATTTATGTTTGCGAAAAAACATATATAATAAGAGATAATAACTTTATTTATCAAAAAATGCTATGAATATAAAAATTTACCTTTTTTATAATGTTATTAAATAAAGCCACCTTCACCTCCAACAACTGCTTCTACATGAGATCTAAATCATCTACATGCTCGAATCAAGTGGTTCTGGTTCATTCTGGACATTACTCTGACCATGACAGTTTTCAAAGGATCTTTGGTGCTATGAGCGTGTTCATTGACCTCACTCTCTTTCTCTCAACAACGCTCCACATGTAATAGTCCAATGGATTGAGATCAGGAGAATTAGGAGGCCAAATGTTAGGGGTTATGTGATCATTAAAATTTTCAATCACCAATTCCTGTGTTACTAGAGCCATGTGTGATAGTGCAGGGTCTTACTGAAACACACATGGCTTTCCATTGCATACATTGTCTATTCAGGGCTGAACAATTATTTCCAGGACCTTAATGTAGGTGGCAGTGTAAATTCTAAGGCCTTGTGGAAAGAAATAAGGAGGCATCACATGTCCTCCATTGCTGACAACCCTAAAACCATGACAGTTTCAGGAAATTTTGTATGCATAACACTTGGAAATTTAGAAGGGTCTACACATAACCGTCTGTCATTTCTTCTGTTAACGTTTTGATCTTGGTCGAAGGTTTTCTCGTTTGAGAAAGACGAAATCAAATTTGCTGGATTTTTCAGTTTGTTTAAGAGCCTTTTAGATCTGATATAGTGATTTTCTTTTGCTTTTTCTGATAAATAGACCTTTTTCATCAAAGAAGATTTATATCTTATGTCTTCGTGGACAACATTTCTGACTGTTCCTTCTAACACATGGAGACCTTTTGCAATTGACCTCATGGACTTTCTAGGATCGTAATCAACGGTCTGCTGAACTTACTGTATAAATAAAGGTGTTCTGATAATTTCTGAGCGTGTAGAATGCTTTTTATGCTTTGATACTAGCGGTACGTTTCCTTCTTCAGTCTTTAACTCCTTACAAACATTTTAGACGAAAGATCTGACAAATTTTAATAATCGAGGTATTTCTAATTCGCTATGCGCAGCCTTTATAATCACAATAACAGCATGCCTCTTCATTAAGTAAGCTGAGGGTCTGCCATTATTATTTTCTGAAACAAAGATTATAGAGAGTGAGCAAAATATGCAGCAATGACCCCCAAATGTATGTCCTCAACTACCTTACAAACCCTGTATATAGGAGTGGCTGTGTGGTAAGAAGCTTCCTTCCCAACCACGTTGTTCTGTATTCAGTCCCATTGCGTGGTATCTTGGGCATGGTGTCATCTACTATAG
>NC_068993.1:30614469-30619333 GCF_001194135.2 Octopus bimaculoides
AGATATATATATATATATATATCACGAACACTCCTGCTAATTTGGTTATACGAGAATCCATTTGATCAACTAAACTATTTATTTATCGAAATAACGATTGAAGTAGCTGAGTATTCCTCAGACATGTGTGCCCTTAACGCAATCCTCACCTTAAGTAACAAGTCTGTGTAGACCTTTGACTTGCCCAGCTACATACATATATTCTAACAGACGATACAACCAAGTAAGTGCCATCCACAACCATCGAAAATCACTTCATTACATCTCAAACACATACCAATCGAAACCCTTTCATGCCCAAGATAGTCCCTTGTTACCACAATACACAACAATAAGATAAGTGTGTATATATATGTAAATAATTAAGTATCTAAGTCTTCCCCTATGTATAACTGCAACAAAAAATATATAAACAATTGCATCTTCAATAAACAACTCTTCTATTTATTTAAATTCATTGATATAAAAAAATTATTGGTTAAATTAGCTAATAATAATATTCTATATTTACTGTTTTCTAGGAGGAATAATTCCGTGATAGATATGAATAGAAACCAAACCTTGTTTACTTAACTTATCGTAGGGAGAATTCCGTAATAAACATTAATATAGACTTAAGGATGTAAATGCGATCACCAAAGTACCCCATAGATATATATATTTTTGCTATAGTAATGGTGATCAAATTTACTAATTTTTCAGTGGTAATCAGATTTGAAGTTAATTAAATAATGATTATTATTCGTATATTATGGCTAAAAGTGGATTAACGGATTGCTAAAAATAAAGAACTGTGCAAACTGTTAGCGGCAGTTGACAGTGTTGGTCGACCGTTTTGGTTACTGTGTTAATGTGACGTGTGTTGGTTTAATATCCTACCTACGTTCGAGTAGTACGGAGCGTATTTTCTGTGAACATAGTAATTCTGCAATAGATTATTTTAGATAACCACATCCAAATATTTATTTGGGTGAAACTATTTTACACCAGGCGTGTACACGCATGTCATAACATTTTTGGTGACGAGATTATTCGAAGCTCATGCTGGATAGATTGTTGTTTGAACATGGAAAGTTTACAAGTTTCGGTAATACAATTACAGCAGCAAAAGGAACAAGAGTTGTTGGAATCACTGAAACAGCAACAGCAACAACAGCAGCAGCAACATCAACAGCAGCAGCAACATCAACAGCAGCAAGCAGCAGCAACAACAGAAGCAGTAGCAGTTGTTGGAATTTCAAAACTACAACTCTTAGTACAACTGATACACAAGAAAACAGAAATGCATCTGACGCAATCGCAAACTCCAACAGAGAGTACTGCTTTTCCTGCTTGCTTTAGAAGGTATGAGAACATTTTAAAGACGAGAAAAAAACTCGACTTTTATTGAGTAAGGCGAGCATGAGAAATATTGAAATTACATATTACCAAAGAGACAGGGTGAAGTCTGTTTTGAATACAATGTGGATATTTTATAACAGATTTTCAGCGAAAAATGCCCTTTATTTAATACGTTTTGACAATGCATGAATATTACAAAAAAAAAAAAAAAAAGTAAGAGGACAATAATTTTACTACATACCCTGGAATTGGAAATTCGTAACTGAATTCTGACTAAATTAAAGCAGAATCAAAATCTAACACTACAAGAAATGTCTGAGGAATGCCAGAGAATAATAAACCTAAGACACGATATGGAACAAATTGAAGTGAAAAATTGCCCTGATATGCAGTCAATGCGACCGAAAGTAAGAAATGAAAAGCAAAAATTAACCCATGTTTTGGATGTGGAAAATTACACTACAGATTCGACTGTCCTTATAAAAATCGAAAATGCTTCAAATGTGATAAAATAGGTCATTAAAAAATCACACTGTAAAACAATGCCTAAAAAACAGTTCAACAGAAAAAATCATATGAGCAGTTTGTCGGCGACAAGAAATAGAAACGAGACTCAAAGGAAATTTGTGTGTAAAAATAATACAAATTTAAAATTACAGTTAGATACTGGGGCATTAAAAAGAACGGAAAAAGAAAATAAAAATATTTTATGTAATATCATACATGAATTACCAGTTACATTACAAGACAAAATTAAAAGCGGAAAGCGATCAATTTCTTAAACAAATGAAAGAAATGCTGAGGGCTGAAAAAGAAATAAAAGTATGCGTTTTGCAGAACGCAACACAAATTCGAACCTGTTCTCAATTTGCGACAATGTGTTAATGTACAAACAAAGAGTCGCAATGCAGTTACACTACAGAAGTGATTACTGAAGGAATTTCACATTGACCACCCAAGGATTTCGAGAATGAAATCGCTAATGAGAAATTGTGTGTATTGGCTAAGAATGGAACGTGTCATTGCAGAACTAGTGAAAGCAAGCAGAGGATGTGCTCTAGCAGCAAAATCACATCCCATAAAATGGCAACCGAGGCCAAAAACAGATATCTCATGGTCGAGACTGCATGTTGATTAGGCAGGTCCACTTAACGGTTCATATTACCTTGTTGTGGTAGACAGTTTTTCTAAGTGACCTGAAGTGCATAAGTGTAAAAAGCCGACATCCGCGATTACAGTAAGTTTTTTACACGAATTGTTCGCCAGATAAGGTATTCATGATATCATTGTGTCTGATAATAGAAGTCAGTTTATTTCAGACAAGTTACAAAAATTTTGTAAAATGTTCACTATCGAACGTGTGACCATCCTGCCGTATCATCCTATGGACAAGCATAGCGTTTCGTCGATACTTTTAAGAGGGCTTCAAAAAAGGCGGACAATGAAGTAACGGATGACTTAAAACTTCAACAATTTCTAAGAATATACCGAGTAACACCTAATCTCAATACCGCGTCTAGAATGTCACCTGCGGAATAAGTGCTCGCTAGAAAGATTAGGTCTGTTTTTGACAAGTTGTTACCGAGTGAAAAAAGAAAAATGGCGAACAATAAATAGGTGACAAAGTCTTCTTTGAAATGTATAGAAATGGTATAGAAATGTGCGAGGACGGTGTCATTATTAAATAAATTGGAAAAGTGTTATTCTTGGTAAAAGGTAAAAATTTCGAACATAAAAGACATATAAAACCAACTTAAAAAAAGATTTACAGAAAAAATGGTCGCGTGATGTGAAGTTCTGATGGAAGTGTTTTATGATACATTTGAGGTACCAGCACCTAAACAAATTGAAACTACATATACAAGTACCAGAAAAAGGAAAAGCACAGAAGTACTGGAATTAGACCCTAAACGTAAAAGACATTAAACTTCGGATGGAGTTTAATTCTGAAAAAAGGGAGATGTTATGTGAGAATCCTATACACTCCTACGTGACTGGAAGAGGACGAACGTATTGCAATAAATAAAGAACTATGTGAACTGTCAGCGGCAGTTGACAGTGTTGGTCAACAGTATTGGTTACAGAATTAGTGCAACGTGTGTTGGTTTAATATCCTACCTACTTTCGTGTAGTACGGAGTGCGTTCTCTGTCATCATAATGATTCTGCGATAGGTTAATTTAGATAACCACATCCAAATAATTATTTGAGAATACTAATTTACACCAGACGTGTATACCCACGTCATAACAATTTAGATTATGGATTGTGAATCCAAAAACCTGATATAGAACTCAATATACTTATGTTTCAGAACGAAGTGTTGGCTGAGGAATATAATGCGGTATTAAGGAAGAGAGATGACAAAGATGACAAAGGAATAAATGATTATCTTAAGATAATAATTTAGTCTTTTTCATCTCTCTTTCTTATGTGTGTGTGTATATATATATATATCTACTCTTTTACTCTTCTACTTGTTTCAGTCATTTGACTGTAGCCATGCTGGAGCACTGCCTTTAGTCGAGCAAATCGACCCCAGGACTTATTCTTTGTAAGCCTAGTACTTATTCTATCGGTCTCTTTTGCCGAACCGCTAAGTTACGGGGACATAAACACACCAGCATCGGTTGTCAAGCGATGTTGGGGGACAAACACAGACACATACACACACACATACTTATACATATGTATATACATATATACGACGGGCTTCTTTCAGTTTCCGCCTACCAAATCCACTCACAAGGCTTTGGTCGGCCCGAGGCTACAGTAGAAGATACTTGCCCAAGATGCCACGCAGTGGGATTGAACCCGGAACCATGTGGTTGGTAAGCAAGCTACTTACCACACAGCCACTCCTGCGCCTATATATACATACATTATAAAAAACACGAAAAAAAACTGAGAAAGTAGCGTATAGAGAATGCAGAAGGTACAAAAAATTAAAAGGCTGGAAAGATAACAAGTTAATTAGGGATAGGCAGAATTTTCCAATTCTTCAAAAATATATTTATACATATGCTTGCAATCACTGATAATCTCTGACATAGAGTTCAGTAAAGAATTATGACTTTTAGATATGAACAGCTGAACAAAGTCTACTTTTATTCGATCCATTAACATGTGTTTCGTTATCTTTCAAACTCAATACTTAGCTAGCCAACTTAGCCTTACTTTTGTCGTCATGTCGGAATAAGGTTATGCGATTCGCATAGTGATTTCTAAATTCTCCTTCACATAAACCAATAGAGGTCTTCTTATCTGTTGTATTATTATTTAAGGCTGCAGTCATTTTTTTTAGTTCGTTATGATATGTGGTTTGAAATATTTCTCAACATATGAAACTGTTAGTAACACTTAAAGACATGTATTGTGTCCTTTAAATAAATAATATTTATCTCTCACAGAAATGGAGTACTTTTTTGCTGAATTTTCTATCACGGAACAGTACATTATATTATGTTGTGTGTGTGTGTGTGTGTATGTATTTATACATACATACATATATATATATATATATA
>NC_068993.1:30619494-30621131 GCF_001194135.2 Octopus bimaculoides
AACGACCCTTCATCAGTTGTCGGCTGTTTTTCTAATTCGTATTTCGAGCAATTCGCGACAAGATACGTCTTTGCTACAAAAGTCGCTCATGCAAAGCAAATTAAATAAAATTTGGGATTTTGCAGAGGGTCAAGAGTGGTGACAAAAACAGGACAGTGAAAACAAACAGGAAGGGCTGCTAAGCCTGAACAAGGTTGTGGTGGCGAACGCGAAGAAACAAGCTTGGACAGGAGACAGAGAACAGTACGTCTTCCTTGACCAGCTGCAACAGGAAGAAAGAAGCACAAGTTAGGAGAAGAAAGAAAAATGGCCGTGAGAGCCACCTTAGTAAAGGAGGAAGAGTGAGGGAGAGAGAGTGACAGACAGAGAACTGTGAAGAGGAGAGGAAAAGATTTGGAGATAAGATAAGAGAGAAAAATTCAGGGAGAAGGGGAGGTAAAAGAATAAGAGAAAGGAAGGGAGAAAACGAAAGAGTAATAGGAAGAATAGAATCGCATCAGAATTATTAAGGTAAAACTTACTTGGAAAAGTATGCATGGCGTTCAATCATATAATAATATATGCAAACACACACAGACACACACAGACACACACATATAGAAAATTAATAATTATATATATATATTTATATAATTATATTAAAGGAATCAGGAAATAACCTTCTCCAACATGCTGAAAGAAGACGTCAAAGGCACTAGAAAGCCACGGTTGTAAATCCTACAATCACACGGGTTGTGAGCGAGCAAATGAAAAATGCAAAAATAAAACTTCACGGTAAATTGTGTATTGAGTCCAAATTTTAAAGCAGTAAAAATAGCTTATTTCCCCATCTTCAGCATAATATTCAAAGAAACATAATCATAGATATTTATACATACCCATACGAAGCAAAAGCGTATATCCACATACAAATATCTGTGCTTATACATCAGATAAAGTCAAATTGTTACTTTTCATTTCAGCCGTGTGTTTTTTAACCTGATCGAAATCGTATTTCCTGCGAGGCTATTTCGGTTAAATGAAAAGTAAAAATTTGACTTTATCTGATGCATAAGCACAGATAATTGTATATGTACGTACGCCTTTGCTTCGTATGGGCATGTATACATATCTGTGATTATGTTTCTTGGAATATTGTGCTGAAGATGGGAAATAAGCAGTTGAGCACTGAGGTCGATATAATCAACTTTCCCTTACCCCGAATTGCTGGCCTTGTGCCAACATTTGAAGCCAATATGATGCCTGATGACGTAAGATAATAATAGATCCATACAATTCTTGTGAAATAAACACCTTAAAGCATTCGTTTCTCCATGTGTGTTGTATAAGTATATAAATATAAATGTCTGTGCCGATACCAATTGATTGGTTGTGTATACTTTTATTCTATTAAACTCAGAAAATCCTATGTTCCGTCTTGAAACGAGCACTTCTTAAACTGCACTTGACTTTATTCCCAGACATTTTTCTGCTTGAAAATGTCTGTAACACCTGGAGTAGGGTCTGATAGTCCAAAGTCGGACTAACTAGTCACATGAGATCTCATGGCAATATTCTACAAAGAAATGGCTATTAACACATCATCACGATCACACACACACACACACACACACACACACACACACACACACACACAC
>NC_068993.1:30621201-30623283 GCF_001194135.2 Octopus bimaculoides
TACGTATAAGAAGGGATGACCACTAAGTGGACTTCCGATATGCTAGAAAGAGGTCATCAACGACCCAGCCACAAAGAAAAATAAAGAAAGGGTTGGGTCGTTGATGACCTCTTTCTAGCATATCGGATGTCCACTTAGTGGTCATCCCTTCTTATACGCATGTAATACAATTTTTCTGAATTTTCACATTTTTTATATGCTAGGCCACTTGGTTAATTGGTTAATTGATGTTAATATTCAATTTATCACCCTCAATATATATATATATATATATATATATATATATATATATATACACACACACACACACACACACACACACACACACACACACACACACACACACACACACACACACACACACACACACACACATATATATATATATATATATACACACATATTTGTGTTTGTATGTGTATGTAGGTTTGGAGAGATATATCATCCGGGTGAATACTGCTGTGGCTCTCAGTTATGTTCCAGATTTCGGCTAACCACATCCATCTATATTTAACGTCTATGACTACTATTACTTGTCAGTCACTGTGCAAATTCCACCGATGTGTAATTTCGTGTTTGCTTCACTGGACGGTAATATTAATAATAATTATAAATAACGATATAGAACATGGAGACTTGATCGTCTTCAAAATTTATGTCCTGTTATTTTACAATTTCATACACTATATATTTAAGGTCTTCATGACCTACATGTGTTTCCACCTCACAGATAACGGGCAGCTGCAAATGGAGCCTGGCACAATTTTCGGTGCAGCTTTTTGAGAGTCTATCCATTTGGTTAGTTTCGAAGCGAACTGAGTGGAGCTAATAACGGAAAGAACTAGGATATTAAACTAAAAATAACACGCGCTACAATGAAGGAGGGTAGAAATCTAAGAACCAGCAGTCAAAGGTATACAACTCTCAAAACATACCAATACCTCCTCAGAACAGGGAGTGCAAACCGCTAGAAATACCAGCACACAAGCACCTATGCATAGAAAGCTTAGAAGTAATACTACACCGATAGAAACGAGGACACCAGAGACTTCTAGTAGGGGCCATAACACGATAAATAATAGAAACAAGGATTTCGGTCTGTACAACTGTGCTAAGGATGCAGTATGCCCGTTAAATTCAAGATGTTTGAGGAAAAATCTGGTCTATACATGCAAAATCACTTTTGAGGGAAGGACGCACGTTTATGTAGGGACAAACTCTCTTAAGAGAGAAGGCTGGCTAATCACTTAAATTCTTTTAGAAATAGAAAAAAGATGAATAATACTAGCCTAAGCAAACTAATCTGGTTAGTTAAAGACAGGACCCATAGCTATACTATAAAGTGGGAGATAATTAGTACAGCTAAACCATATTGAGCAGGGGAAATAGATGTGACTTATATATAGAAGAATTATACCAAATATTTAGATCGAGAAACACATTACTTAATACCAGACTTGAAAAGGCTCCAAGGTGCTTACACAAACACAAGACTTTTAAAAAATTTAAAGAATGTTCTGGCTAACCAACGTCCTACCCACAGTTGAGTGTGAAAGGATGGATAGAAGAACATATCTTTAAACCCCCAAAACTCATGGCCCTCTTTAACAAACCTAGCATATACTCTATCGAATGTATACCGCAAAGCACACACAACGCAGTCAAGAAAACGAAAATATGAAGAACTAACATTACACCATAAGCACTATAAAGCTACAGCGTACAATACACAAGAAGCTCCGCGAAAATACTAGCATCAACCTTCACCTATTTAGACCGAACGCTGATTTCGGACAGCAATTGGTCAACCGCACAAGCCTACAAACAGATCAGATTTCAGTTTCAAAACCACAACCTATTCCCCACGAACCCTATCTAACAAAAAACTAACTCCACTCAGTTCGCTTCGATAGACACTGAAGAAGCTGCACCGAAAATCGTGCCACGATGCATCTGCAACTGTCCGTAGTCTGTGCAGTGCAAATACGCGTAGGCCATAATGACCATAAAAATATGCTGTATAAAATTGTAAAATAAGAGGACATAAATTTTTAGGATGAACATTCGTCACATTCTATATCG
>NC_068993.1:30623462-30633859 GCF_001194135.2 Octopus bimaculoides
ATATATATAATAGATGTGTGTATTTTTCCCTTGTTAACAATTAACACGGAAAAATAGATAAATAGTTACCAGGGTAGAAGATGGTCACTCAAGTTAAAAGGTTGTAACTCCTTTTTTTTTAAAGATAGAAACTCCGGGTTTACGTGAAATATTTTGTATAATATATATAAATAAATAAATGGAGTTAAACACAGATGCTATTCAAATTCTTTTACTTCCGACACATGTTTCGAAGATATCACTGGTATTATTCCAATGGAATAAAATTGTGTAAAACAATGTAATCTTCTCTTCAGAGAAATGGAGAAATGAAACTCGCGAATAAGACATTTTAACAGAATATGTTGGATATGTATAGTGATTAATTGAACGCTATTAAGTTTGTTTTAAAAAAATGTTAGAGGATATAACGTCAAATGTAGCCTATAGAAAGAGGAAGGGTAAAGGAAAGAAAAAAAAACAAATAAATAAGGATATGTAAATTAAATAAAACCCTATAGTCTTGAAGAAGATATATCTAGTGAATGTGAAATGTAAGAAGAAAATTAATGTTTAAATTATATATAATGATATATTTCACTTATATGAACTAAAGGTGTGTTTCTGCCAATGTTTACATCGGTATGCACGCTCTATAACCATGTTTACAAGGGGATTATTAGAAAAAAGAATAAAAAATAGTTCAGAATTACTGAGAAGACAAAATTCCTTGCCTTTATCATAAGGTATCGAAATTGAGAGAATCAACCAATCTAAATTAAATTGTTTATTGTAGTCTTTTAGATACCAAATTGATTTACTAAGCCCTGTACTGTTACGTTTATTCCTATCCCTAAATGTAGAGTGATGATTAGAAGTTCTTTTAGATAACTGATAAGACGAGCTGCCTATATAAAAAAATACTTCATTACCAGAAGTAATTTTATACTGGTATATAGAATATTTAATTTTAGAGTTACTTGACATAAACTTGATTCTGTTGTAATTGACTTCAGATACAATAACATTGTTATTAATATTTCTAGGGGGATGGATGGTATTAGCTAAATTAATGTTAGTATTAGTAAATGTATCACTATTTAACAGGCTAATATTATGAGAGGAGTTAATTTGTAAGAATTTTTTGTGCTGGAAAATCCAGCCCTAACCGTGTGTGAGTTGATAATAGAGTAATACCTAGAATTTTTGGAAAATTCCTAATAATAGCATCATGAAACTGCAAAGGAAGATTAGATTTAATTTACCTCCCATAAGGAATAAGTAACCAAATGGTTTTACTATTAGTTACCTTATTTTTAGTGTAACTATCTTTCAAAGACAGATTTACCTTTAGAACGAAAATAGGGTATTAAACAAGGCCAAAAGAGGACGAAATAACCTGATCAGGTTGTGTTGAAAGTAGATGTGGCGGAGATTCTGCAACTGGCGATACATATGTTGTGCTTTTAGGCACAATATAATCACATGAGAATCTTTTTCTCTTGGTAAATATCGCAGTATTTGTGAGTTCTAACGCAATATACACTTTGGGTTGGTGAATACTTTAACTTACATACATACATACATACGTACGTACGTTTGTATAGAAAGACAGGTGTACGCACATATGGATGCATGTATCTATGTATGTAGGTATGTATGTATATAATATATACAGGGGTTCTCAACCATTTTTTACCTATGGATCCCTTGATTCGTATTTTACTTGGCCATTTCATTAGCCATTCGATGTTTAAAAATCCTAGTGAATTTTTATAATTAAATATTATTAGGATTTGTATAAAACTTGCTAAAATATTTTGTGCATTGTAGATGTATAACGAATTTATAGTACACAAACTTTAACAACGAACTAAATGTTATGGAAAATTAATGTCAACTAGTAAAATGAGTCATAAATGTACAAAGGCATATTTATTAAAAGAAGATAGTACTCTAGTGATACTTTATTTAATGCCAGCCTTGATGTTGATGCTGCTCTGCTAGTTTAGAAATATTCGGCTACAACATTGTCAATGATAATTGAAGATCACCTTTTTCTACAGTATTGAGTCGATTACGAGCTTTTGATAGTAAGTTAGTAACACGGGTGAAACCAGATTCAACAAGGCAAAAATAAAGCCACTAACGTACAACTGCGCTTGCTCCCAGAGTAGTAGATACTGTGTAGTAGTGTCATTACTTTTCCATAGATTATGTTTTCCCTTCGGTTAATCTTGCCTGAAATATTTCATCATTGTGCAATTCAATGAGATTCTTCTGCAAACAGATATCCACATTAACAACATTATCTTCAAAAGGAAGTATCACCCAACGCAGTACATTTAACTTCAGTAGGTCGTTAAACCGAACTTACGTATCATCATTCAAGTTTTTCAAGTGTTCATCCTACAATGCAAAGTCATCATCATGCAGATTACTGCTAATTGATTCCAAACTAGGAAATTGTAAGAATACACGACGTAAATATGAGATCTGATCAATAAGTATCTGGACTGTTGCCATAGTAACGAAGCTAAAGCACGCAGAGTAACACCGCTTGACACAGATTGACCTTGAACTCTGTTGTGTATGTACACCAAGTTTTAACGTTCTGGTTCACTTCCGCTGTTTGCAGCAATGCTTGGAAAGAAGGTATGCAGCGTGTGATCGTCGCACTAACCATGACAGAGAAAGTTGTCGTGGTGATATCTGTTCAGAGGCCTACGGAAAGTTGCAGAAAATGTAAAGAGAGGAGTGTGTGAGTCGCACACAAGTGTACGAGTGGTTCAGACCTTTCCAAGACGGCCGAAAAAATGTCGATATTGACGAACATTCTGGGTGACCCGCAACCAGCAGAACTAAGAAAAATATCGCAGATGTGCGTGCAGCTGTGAGAGGAAATCGTCGAATCACCACCCATGAATTATCAGAGGATGTGCAGATTAGTTATGGTTCAGTTCAGCCCACTATAACTGAAGATTTAAGTATGAGACGCGTGTCTGCCAAGTTTGTGCTAAAACTGCTTTCAGCTGACCAAAAAGACACTCGGGTTTATGTTGTACAAAACCTCCTTGATTGTGTGGAGAATGATGAAAACGTTTTGAAAACTTCGCTTAGGCCTCAGAGCAAGCTTTTGGCAAAATTTGTTGCAGATTCCCTGCTCAATTTTCTCTGTCATGGTCAATGCGACGATCTCATGCTAAACACGTTCTTTCAAAACTCTGCTGTAAACAGCGGAAGTGAGCTAGAACGTTAAAACTTAGTGCGCACGCATAGAAGAGTGCAAGGTCAACCTGTGCCGTGTGGCTTTACTCTGCGTCTTTTAGCTTCGTTACTACGGCAACTGTCCGAATACTTATTGATCAGACTGCGTAGTCATTTTGTAGAGCTATACTTTCCCTAGAAAAGCTCCCTTTTCTCCTTGAAGCTGTTTACTAAACAAACTAATTTTCTGAAATATATTTGATATATAAAATATATTACATTTAACTGCAATCAATGCCAATAAAATAACATTATTATGTCTCAAGGTAAATTTCTTAACTCGCAATTTGGCTAGTAGTTGCTTTTCTACATCCTTAGCTATTTTGTCAATGCACACTGATATTGATGAGTTACTTAAAGGAATCATAATTTTATGAGCATTTTGTTTTATAACTAATGAGTACTAAGTAGCTGATTCATCATTTTTCTTGGTTGAAATCCATTGCGTAGTTTTCTAAAATATTCTACCGAATTGTTTTTCTTGTCTTTGTGATTGGTCTCCAAATACATTTTAAGCTTCGCTGGCCACATACTACCATTTGACAGTACGTTCATAAATATGAGATACATTGGTTTCGTTTTGTGGCAATGGAATAAAGGCATAAGATTGAATACTGTCGGTATTTCTTCTTAGTCGGAGGAGCCATGGGCAATATGGTAAATTAAAACAAATATGCGCGAAAGTGCACAAATGACATACCTTTTAATAAGCGTTCTTGATAATTATAATTAATAATTTTGAAACGAAAAATGAACCCCTGGTACGATGCATTGTCAAGACCTGATGCTTTAACATATCTCACACATCACAGCTCATCTTTCTTAATGCAACCCAATAATATAACAACTCACCTATTACATACTCTACACACAGAAAACCAAAAGAAAACCAGACAACACAATTTACACGCTTAAAAGCATTACTATACACACCTCTAGAACACTATAATGCAGGAACCATGGAAGCATTTACTAGTACAAAATTATTGAAAACATAGTGATAACTATAATGTAGCATAAACAAAACAATTACAGGATTATATTTGTCATAAAATCTTGTAATTTGTGATGTTTTCTTCGGTGTTTCTATAGATGCTTGATTTCATATTTGAACGAAGAAATATTATATGGCTGATAATTTTGAACATTACTTTCATAATTACAAAGCTAATTGTAACTATCTAATTTACACGAACGAGTCAAAAATGTAATCGTTATGAAATACATTTCTAATTAAAAATATTGTTATTATATGTTTTTATAAAGTTCTTGACATAATTCGATATTATAATGTAATTAAGCACAAATAAACAATTTTGCAGCTAGACGTTCAATGTGCAAATAATTGATAATACACACGCACACACCACGCACACACACACACACACACACATACACACACAAATACACACATACATATTTGTATACAGATACATACATATATGTATACAATCACACATGCATACATACGTTCATACATACATATATGTACACACTTGCGCGCGCGCACACACACACAGATGAGTAAAAGTTATTTCATTCCAAATGCAAAGTTCTGCAATTTTCTAAATTTAATTGAAGAAAAAAGTAAAGCAATTACACTTTTGGCTGATTTGTATTTCACTGAGATAAGCTATAGCTTTTGCAGTCAAAGGATTATTTAGTGCAACGCTACACACCTGTTACATGTAATTGTATCATATATACAGGCTTTTTTTCCGTTATTTTCTCTAGAATATTTCAAGCGAAACTAAGACTAATTCCTTCAAACATTTCAAAGCAAAAACTCAAAAGTAACTTATCTTTAAAAAATTCTAAATTCATGTTGAGCTTTTCCACAACGCGGAAGGTTAATGAGTTGCAAACGTTGAACAATCGTGGAGAAAACTTATTAGTATTCAATAATTATGGCTCATATAATTGTTGGCGCTGGAGTTACGTAGGATTCTAATTAATAATATTGATATTGTACTAGACTACTGGAAATTCCAGGATGCTAATGGCTTCGATGCGATTTTTAGAGTTTAGTACAAGTTTTACACTCCTGCAGTACACCTTTCTTATGTTTTCCTTCATAGTGGCATGGCTTCTGTCATCTCCTTCGTTTATTTTCAGGCATTTATAAGTTTCTTGTGGGTTAAGTTCTTTCAAGGTAGTGTCGATATCTAATTTAAGGGACATCATTTTTCTGAGGCTGCTTCTTACAAAAGTTATCCAGGCCAGAATCCACCCCGATGTCTCTGCCAAACTCTTTAACAGTTACTGGCAGACCAGGTTTTGGTCATTCATTGCAAACAGTTTCTGATCGTCCATATATAAAAGAAGGTTTATCATCTTGTTAAGAATTCCCTACCTATATCCGGTGTTATTCAAATCATTTGAGAATAGGGTTAGTGCCGAGCAAAAAGTAATGGAGAAAGGGAGTCATTTTGAAAGATGCTTCGTTTAATGTCAATGCTGTTGGATTGGCCCATCCCATTACTATAGTTTTGAAAGAGACGTGTGTTTCATTTGGCCATGTTGTTTTGTAAGAATAGGAAGCTGACAAGGGAGATTTTGTATATCTCAAGGGCCTTGAGTATCTATTTATGTTGGACACTATTATTAAACGCTTTCATGTAGTCTATCCATGTCGTACTCAGGTCCTTGTCTTTGCTCCGGGAATTCTTTAAAATCATTTTCTTTATGAGCAATTGGTCTTTGCTCATAGGAATGTCTTTGATAATATTTTTGAGCTTGTGTAAGGATAGAGTTCTGTTCAAGGAAAGCGTACATCCTTTCAGTTATAATGGATTTGAGGATCTTGGAAGTGGTACTGAGACATGTTTTTGGTCGATGATACTTCGTTTTTTTTTTTGTGTCATCAGAGCTTGAGTAGGTAAGTAGTTTCATTAGTCAGCCAGGCAGGTATTTGCTCTGGATCCTGAATGATATTTATTAGAGATACGGCGAAGTTTCCGATTATTTCAGTCAAATAATGCAGCCATAAGTTTAAGATCCGGTCCGGTCCTGGGATTCTCCATTAATGAGATTTTTTAAGAATACATCTTAGTTCTATTCCTATTTATTCCCAGTTCAGTTTTTCGACTTCATCCAGTCTCTCTTTCTCACATTCTGTCCAGTGAGATACATTATACCATTTTTCGTTGTTCCATATCTTCCTCTAGGACTCTTCCACTTCCTCAATTTTATTTGGTTCCTTTACATCTATCTTACTTTTGCCAATTTACCTATAAAACGTCTTTGTATCTCTTTTGAATATTTTGTTATGACGACAAAATTTGTTACTTTATTATACTTTCTAAGCCGTTAGACTTTCAACTGTAAACGCTGTTTCAACAATTCCTTAGACGCAAGAAGCTTTATAAGATCTTTGATCTATATTTTTGTTTGATTGTTCCAGCTTTTCTTGCTTCAGTATTTACCCCTTTAGTAAGTTCATCGAGAATTGATACATCTTCCGGCAGAGATTCAATCCAATTTAGCATTTTACTTTCCACTTAGAAGGTTTATTGACATATTTGGCCTTTTTCTTTGTATTCTTAATGCCAAGTTGAACAATTACTACTTTTGCAATGTAATAGAAATGATTAATTAAGGTTGTTAAATCATTTCTCATATTTCTTAAGATCTGTCTTGGAACAACTTTATAGATCCTGATTTTGTTGGGTTTTTTTTGCTATTCGAAAGCTTTGATAGTCGGTTTGTCTATTAACCATGTTAATAAACTCAATCTTACTGAGTTCTCTCATAATGTCGTCTTTTGCTTCTGTAATGTTTTCACTATTATTCACCTCAAATTCTCCATTATATCTATTTTGGTGTTATTGAGGTAGGTCTACGTTTTCCTCTTTTCCAACACTTCTTTTCTTTACTATTCATTGTTCACCTTCCCCGATGCCCAAAAGAACCATTCTTACAATAGGCCCTATGTTTCTGTTGCTTATTTCATCTACATGGTTGCTATTTTCATTTGGTCTACCATGAGATATTTATGTCCTAATTTGGTCAATTTTGGCTTCAGTTAGTCTTTTCTTCTTAATAGCTTCATACTGCGTTGCCTACTATATTTCTCCATGAAGTGTATGTTTGTACAATGAAGTTATCGTTTGGATTTAGTTAGGCTGTCTAAAAAACTTTCAAAACATCTGTATCGTCCTCTCTAGTCCATTTTATGTGTTTTCTTTTAGATGGTGTTTTTGCCGGTGCCTCTACAGATCTAGGGTTAGAATTATCCTGGTTCTGGTAACCTGGTAGATAGACTTTTTGAGAGCTTGTTCTAGCTGCTGACTTTTCGACCCCAATCTGGTTACTCACTGGGTAACACAGCTCGTGTTGCCCCGGGCGATGACCAATCCGGCATGAGTTTTGGCTTATCATTAAAACATTGACGTTTAGATTTAACTTTTTAACTGAACACATTTACAAGTCCTTTGAATGGATATGTTTCCCATATCATAATCAAAAGAGGCTTATAGACAGCAATTCGCCTCTTTTTTTTTTCTTTTGGTAGATATATTTTCGGGCATAACTGCTTCGTGCTCTTTTAAACTCAGTGATTATTTGCTACTCTTTATGTTCGTTCGTGGAAAATCGTTTTGTTTTTGTTCTGCATTGCTTTGCTTGTGACACGTGTTTTTGTGTGTGTGTGTGTGTGTGTGTGTGTGTGGTACTGCATCAGGGTAATTTCAAGCAAGCTTTGATCTTGTGCTGCGAGTATGAAGCCTCCAGTCTCTGCTTTCAATCTGAACTCTTCAACCACTGATGGGTTGTTGCTTCATCTACATCAGAAATTTGGCTTCGGAGAATGTATTGTCCATGCAGGATTTCTGGTTCCACCACATCTCAATTTGTTTCTGCCCATTCTGTTTTGCAATCTGATTGGATCGTTTTATTTGCTTGGTAGCAGTGGTTTCAGGCTCCTCATCTAATTCAGGGCTAATGCCAAGTTTCCTTTCGAATTTATAAGCTTCTTTGACAATAGAATGTGAATTTTTGTTGCATTCATGTTCGCACAGAAGTCGCAGCATCCATCCTCTGTACTGTACTAATAGACACACACTCTGAAAAGTACGTGTTCATTCATATAGTGGAAGTCTTTATAGCACAGTTCTAATTGCATCATTCCTCTTCCCCCACTACTTCTGGCTAGGTACTGACTTACCTGACCAGACGTGGTAGGTCTACGTGGTGTATGTTCTTGGATGTCAATAATTTTCTTGCCTTCCTGTCCAGGTGTTGGAGTTCCGTAGGATTTCAGTTAGTGATGTTAACCTTTAATGGAGTACCGAAAGTGTCAGGAAGTTAATAGTTTCGATGCGGTTTTTAGAGTTGAGTTCCGTCTTCAGTACATGTATATTATTATTATTATTATTATTATTATTATTATTATTATTATTATTATTATTATTATTATTATTATTATTATTATTATTATTATTATTATTATTATTATCATTATTGTTATTATTATTATTATTATTATTATTAAGTGTGAGAGCAGTGCATGCCATCAAAGTGACACCGGGGTAAAATATACGAAGCCCAATATACCCATCATGATAAGGGTACACCAGGCACAAGCATCACAGCCATATGTACATGACATGGTGATCTCATATCAAGATAAACAGCGCATGACCTTGTAGGTGGGGCCACTTAGAATTATCTTCATGGTTCGTTTAAGGATGTTGAGCAAAACACTCATGTTTCCAAAGGTGAATTATTCAAACCCCAAAGAATTCCTCTCAACACATGGCTATGATGCTCCCCACTACTTCTGCTTATGATCAGAGATGCACATATCGTCAGCCACTAAGGGACATGGTCAACTGGTTAAGGTCAAACAACTGACAAGCAAATCTGTGGTATTGAGCAGAATATTTGCTGTAGCCCATCTTTTTATTATTATTATTATTATTGCTTTGCACAGCTTCTAACGCTGGAGATGTGCTACAGTGTCAGCTGTTCACTACCAGTGAACTAAAGTAACCCATCTTATTTTTCGAGTACCTTCCGGAGTATTCGAGCGGTTTCAAACAGTGCTATTTTCTCCAAGTGCTTCACCCTTATTGCAGCGCCTATTTGTTCCACGTACTTCTCGTGAGTTTTGCTCACTGTTCCCATGGCTCCAACAATTATTGGTACTACTGCTACCTTTTTCATCGATCACAACTGCTTAACTTCCCAAGCTAACCTGTCATATCTCTCGACTCTTCTTTCTTCCTTATCGCATACTTTGTTGTAAGCTGGGCATGCTATATCTATGATCCAGCATAGTTTGTTTTCTTTCTCAATTAAGACTATGTCCGGCTTCCTGTTCTCTATCTCATGGTCGCTCTGAATCATAAAATCCCATAGGATCTTTGCATTTCTATGTTCGAAGATGCCTTCAGGTTTGTGGTCGTACCAATTTTTTGCTCTGTCAAGTCCATACTTGTTGCAGCGCGTCCAATGGACAAACCTGGCTATATTGTCGTGGCGTCAGGATTATTATTATCATTATCATTATTATTATTATTATTATTATTATTATTATTATTATTATTATTATTATTATTGTTCAGTAGCTTTATTTTTTATAACGTGCTTTCACTTCACTACCGAGCGCAGCTCTGTGCGCCTTGGGTATGTGCTGTGGTTTGCTGTGGTGCTCTTATGGTTACTGTATTGAAAGTGTTTTGCGTAGGATGTGTGCTGTGCCCAGTAGTGCAATTTTCTGTATGTTATATATATTTGTAAGTCGTGTTATTATTATTATTGTTATTATTATTATTATTATTATTACAAACATTTCCTCAGCCGCCCATTGTAGCCTTTCGACGGAATAAGAACATAAAAGAATTATTGACCTCTATATCTGACTCCAAGAAAACGAACATTGGAGTATCTACACGCTGTACCTTAAAGAACAACCGCAAGAGAGGTAAGCCCTGTTCATTGTGCAACAACATGAGTGAAGTGAATACCATCAAAAATCATAATAGAAATGTTATGATTTATACAGAAGGGGGAACCTGCAAAGATTCCCATTTAGTGTACGGTGCAGAATGCACGAAACATAACTTGATTTATGTTGGTTGTACAACGGAACAATTAAACAAAAGGTTTAATGGGCACAGATTCGACGTCAGGCACAAGAACAGTAGTTC
>NC_068993.1:30635122-30636780 GCF_001194135.2 Octopus bimaculoides
TTTCTTCCTCTGTTTAGACGAACTTTCCTACCTTTTCGGACAAAACCTTTTGTAACCTTCGTCCTGTCTTTGTCCTTATATGTTTTTAATTGATATTAGCCCTTGTGGCCAATAAAACGAATTAATTATTATTATTATTATTATTATTATTATTATTATTATTATTATTATTATTATTATTATTATTATTATTATTATTATTATTCAGTAGTCTTATTTTTTTCACGTGCCTTCACTGCACTACCGAGTACAGCACTGTGTGTGTTGGGTTTGTGCTGTGGTTTGTTGTGCTGCCCTTATTTTCACTGTATTTAAAGTGTTTTACGTAAGATGTGTGCGGTACCTAGTAGTGCTATTTTCTGTATGGCATATATACTTGTAAGTCCTGGGGTTTTTGTTATGTATTTGTTTGTATGTTTTTTATCATGACTAATGCACATACCATAGTAGGAATTGTTTCTGTTTTTAGGCTCCTCATTCGAATTACCTCTATTTCCAGATCTGTGTATTTTGAAAATTTCTCCGTTTCTTTTAGAGAAACGTTGTCATCTGTTGGTATTGATACATCGATTAGAAAGCATTTTTTTCTTGGTGATTTCTGACAACTATATCTGGCGAATTGACCTTAATTTCTCTGTGTGTATTGGCGTATGTCAGAATATGTTTGCTTTCCCATTTTCTGTGACCTTTTCTGGGATGTGCGTATGCCATTTTTTTCTGTTGTTATTCCATAATTCTGGCATAGCTTCCAGTGTATATAGGTCCCAACTCTGTCGTGTCTGTGAATATATTCCTTCTTAGCTAGGACTGGGCAGCCAGAGACAATATGACTAATTGTTTCTTCTCCATCACGACATATTCTGCAGTTACTTGTATTTCTTTTCATTACGTGTTTCTGGTGATTTCTGGTGGGAAGGATTTGGTCTTGTGTTGCATTTAAAAATCCTTCAGTCTCTTCTTTGAGTCCTATGCTCCTCCGCTATTGTTGCGATTTTGCTCTGTCCATTTCTTTTCTGTTTAGCTTAACTTTAATGCTTGCCATGTAGGGGCTTTTCTTGCCACAGTTTTATCATAATGACGGTATATGCTCCTGTACAAGTATTGGCCAACTCGATCATGCCTGGTTTTATAATCTGTAGGGGCAAGGTCTGAGCAGCCGACGACAACGTGGTCAATACTCTCAAGTTTGTCATTGCAGGGTCTACACTTTGTGTCTATCTCATTGTGTGTGACATTAGCTAGATAGTTCAGAGTGAAGAGACTCTGTTTTTGTGCCGCTAGGATTAACCCTTCTGTTTTAGATTTTAAACCTACACTCTGCAGCCCCTGATGGGATCTTCTATCTATATTAGCTTCCCCAGCTCAGTTGCGGTATTGCCCATGCGATGGTCTTTCTTTCCACAGTCTTGATATTTCCTTCAAGCTTTCTTGTTTGGCTTTTGTTTTACACTTTTTTGCTGCCTTAGTGGGTGACGTGTCTTCCTTATCATCATCATAATCAGGGTGGTTAAAATCACGTTTGTATTTATATGCCTCATTTGAGATTGAGTGCAGTTTCTTACTCTGCCCGTGTACACAATATCTGTTCATCACTTCAAAAAGTCACTACACACACACACACACACACACACACACACACACACACACACACACACACA
>NC_068993.1:30636790-30638482 GCF_001194135.2 Octopus bimaculoides
AATATCTAAGCAACCAGGGGATAGTTAAATCCGAAAGCACTCCTGGAGATTACTTGTGTGGGTACCATCTTTGTTAGAAGGTATCCAGAGGCAGGTAATTTATTGTTTAAACCGCTGTTTATAATTATAATTAAGTGGAGAATGGAGAAACAAACACAAGAAGAAGCAAGTCAATTGGGCTAGTTAGCCATTGATTTAATTATGTGGAGATTATATAATGAGTCATTTACGATCGTTTTGATGTGCCAAATGGTTTGGCAAATCTCTTCAGAATGTTGAGAAATATGTTAAAGTTCATGGTATGAGAGATGCAGGAGTAACAGCTAGTGGATATAGTAATGCATATAGTGGTATAAAAATAGAGTAAGGTAAAGTTAGTCTTACATTTTAGTTGAAGTTGTGTGAATAGTCTTTTTGCGAAGGAGAGGTAGGATGGGTGCTGTTCAAGCTCGTAGTTCCAATTTTGGTCAAACGCATTACGCACGTGTTTGTTTTTTAAAATTCAAGCATGTGTCTTTTACTTTTAGCACCGGCGGTGTTAGTAAAGGGGAGTTTTGGTGAAAAGGGAGCTAACTCTGACCTTATTAATATTTAATTATAATTAATTATACTTAGAAAAGGAAAATTCTTTTTTACATATTTAATTATACTTAGAAGGTGGAATGTTTACATATTTAATTATACTTAGAAAATGAATATTTTGTAGTGTGTAAACAAATTAGTCATTTTCATATCGTTTCTTTACAATATGCTTTGTAGCCGTTAGGATTTTGAGGCGTTCAGTTAGACAGAAGTCACAACGTCTGTTAGTTGGGTTACAAGAATTTGCTGCTTTTAGTATGTGCCATTTTAGTTTATATTCTATCGTATTGTCTTTTAATTCCCAGATGTAGCTACTAAGTCCTGTTGAATTTGCCTTTTTCCTATTTTTAAAGCTAGATTGGTGCTCATTGAATCTGAGGCGTATTTGGTTTTTCGTGGCGCCAATGTAGGATCTAATATGGCCGTTTGTGTGTACGTCGCATTGGTAAACTACATTTTCGGTCTTACATCTATTGGAGAAATTACATTTATTCCTATCTCTACAGCTACATGAATTATAAGGTGTGTCTATGTCTGTGTGTTGTTGTGTGACCCTGTTGTTTTTTTTGGTGTGTGTCTCTCCGAACAAGGGGTGTTGGATTAGGGTTGGGGTTTGTTCTATTAATTGGACGGTTGTTAGCTTGGTTGTTCGTGGTCTTTCTAGCTGGATAGAATGCGTCTAATTTTTTATTATTAATAGATGCTATGATGGTAGCTAAGTTGCATGTCAGGCGGTGGCCTATTCTTATTTTGTTCTTAAATATTGCTGCGTATTTATTATTTACATTTAGATGTTTAATTATTATGTTCATTAATGAACGGACTATGTTAGATTTGAGGTTCATGGTGTAGGGAATAATTGGCCAGATCGTATCCCTATTGTTCTTATTGTTATTACGGCTATGTCTGGTATAGAACCTGCCATCATAGCTGGGAAGGCTAGTGAATTTGTCTTTATGGCTATCTAATTTATTTCTATAGTTAGGTTTATTTTTAATATGTGTGTTATCGGTGCTAACATTCTGAGAAGATCTGCCAAACCATTTGGCACATCGAAACGATCGTAAATGACTCATTATATAATCTCCACATAATTAAATCAATGGCTAA
>NC_068993.1:30639200-30642766 GCF_001194135.2 Octopus bimaculoides
ATATATATATATATACATACATACTAGCAGAAATACCCGGCGTTGCCTGGGTTAGAGAAAATAATGAAATTTAAAAATGCCGTCTAGATTATGCAGGTCTCAACTGCTAGTTGCTAAGATACTAACTTTGTACGTAACTCTGCAACCCATGCCAACATGGAAAATAAGCGTTAAGTGAAATGTGAAAAGAAAGTTTTCAACTCATATATAAAGCAAATATACGTTTGTCTAACTTATTTCGTAGTCAAAATAACAGGTACAGATTATAAAAAATGAAAGGAAATGCATAGAGTACACACACGCAAACACACACACACACACACACACACACACACACACCACACAGCCAACATATTACTTTATTGTTTCACTAATATACACACAGATATACATTCACGCATGTCAGTCGAAAAGTGATTGTGTAATAGTAATATTTTAGCCCTCAATGGTTTTACACTTCTGTATATGACATGGACCTACTATGCATCTAAGTTCTTCATGTACTGTGTTTTCTGTCTTGCCATGTTTATCATTGAGAATGTAGAGGTTCTTTTCATCTCCAACTTTAGAACATTTAACATATACCTGACCATGTGAGAAGCAAGGTTGAAGGAGGTTAAGTCCCACAACGTTTAGAGATTGAGCTTGTGCTTTATTGATAGACATTGCAACGCTAAGTTTGAGAGGAAACAGCAGTCTCTTGAACTGAAAGGGGAGATCATTTGAGATGAGAGTTATCCTTGGAATGAAGACATTCTCACTTATCTTGTTGCCATGATGAAGAGGTTTCTCAGCTGCATAGGAGACTTGCACATTTGTGCCTCTGTCAAAGTGGTATCCCAGTGTTCATCATCTTCCAGAAGACATCTGAGATGGCAAGCCTGGCGATATGTTTGACATTCTGTGTTATCAACGTAAGGCGGTAAATGAGGTGGGTCCCTTGACATGGTGTAATGGAAGCCTTAGATAGTAGCACTCTGAGTAGTTGGGATGGACAACATAGACTTTGCCAAGTGTGTCTTATTTCTTGATTCCTGGATGATGTGTGGGTTCTCCAAGTGTACGTCTTTTCCATTAGTTTTGGTACCAGGTATAGAATTGTGGAACGTCATCGTATAGCAGCCTTGCTGTTGGCGCATTAAACCTCCCTCCATGTTGATCAGATGGTTTCTTGTCTGATCTGATTAACTACCTTGTAATCCATGGAGTCAGGAAGAATTGTTTCAAGTACAGTCTTGAACCTTCTGATCACGTTGTTGTATGCAGTATCTTTTGCAGAGACAATACAATGTTCATCCTGATGCCGGAAATGTTCTTGTTCTTCTTGTTGAGAATCACCTATAAAAATAATATTTGAAGGAATTTTGGTGATTCATTTGACAGAGGTAGTAGAGAGTCAATCCGATGATAAATCTGGCCTTAGACCTTGAGATTTTGTATGAATCCTGGCTCAGTTGTATCTCTTATGGCTCCAAATGATGTCATCTGTAGTGCAGCATTGTACTGTCTAATTTTGTTTTGGAAGTGCTTGGAATTTTGGTCAGTTGATGACAACAGTTTCTTCAATGGCTCTGGAGGTTGGGGGATTGCAGGGAGTTTAACCTTTCCCACCACTGCAGCACAGTGCAGGTGTTTCTCCAGACTACTTCTTTGCTTTACAATGTATGCACTCATTTGTCATTGCACCAATATAAATTCTAGTGTCATCTGCATAATGAAGTGCTGAATCATAACTGAAAGCTGCTTCATAGAAGTTGCTTCTCTGAGCTGTTGCAATTGCTCTTCGTTCTGCAGTGGAGATCCCATTCCTTGTCAGTCATGCATACCTCTGTTCATCACTTTAAGATGCTCTGACCTTTGTAGTGCACTGTCTGTTCGTTTCTTGGCATGCCTCCCTTTCTGCAGCTATCTCTCTTTACCTGCACAGAGATATTCTTTTGGCTGACCTTGGTATTGTAGACAAATTGGCATAACTACATATGTCTGACCCCACCCCCACCCCAATAGGGATGATCATAACTTTAAAAAAAAAATGGATATTTTTAAATAAAACTTTCTACAAATATGTTATATCATGTAGATTCCGAATATACAAAATTTTTTTGGGGGTAAGTATTTTAGGAGGGGCTGGGGAACTTCTGAAAATTTACCGGAGTCCACTTCAATTCGTCTTAACTTTCAAGAAAATGGATATTTCTTAATGAAATTCTCTACAAATATACCTCGGACTATGTAGATTCCGAGAACATAGGGATTTATGGGAAAAACAATTGGGTATTATTTTTAAGAACGGTTCACCACTCGGGGGTGTTTCGGAACAAGTCGTTCATATTTGTTTCATTTTCTCTGTTTTGTGCGTTTGTGCATCTGTAGATTTCTACTGAAGCTATAAACAAGCAATGAAGGTAAATGAAGCCAGATAACTCGTTATGCTAAAAATAACATCTGAAGGGCTGGCACACAGAAATATGTTATTAAGACGACTTATCTGTTGCATACGATTAAAAAAAAAAAAACGTCTATTTTCTTGAAAGGTAAGACGAAATGAAATGAACTCCGGTGAAATTTCAGAAATTCTCCCTCCTAAAACACTTACTCCCAACAAATTTTGTATATTCGGAATCGACATGATATAACATATTAGTAGAAAATTTTATTAAAAAATATCCATTTTTCTGAAAGTTATGATCATCCAAATTGGGCAGAAATCTGTAGTTATGCCGACAAATGTGACATTGTCCTTCTAGGCATGGTTATATATGTATACAAAAAAAAACACGAGTGCAGAAGATAGTAAACAATGAAAATAACTTGGTAACGGAAATTATGTCTCTTAATACGACGGGCAGAAAGTAAATAAGAAATTTTAACAGAAAATAATGTATTGTACGTGTTGAAGCGAAATTTGTCACTCTCACTCAGTGAACCAAAGAGCCAGTATCGACGGAACCAGACAGAAACTGTCAACAACAGAAAAACACAAAACTGTAAGGATTGAAATGAAATTTATGAAAGTACTTCTGTCAGTAAATTATGAAATTATTTACATCAGTAATTATGAATATCTTTCTGTCAGTAATTTGTCGTTGTTTTTTTGTAAATAGCGATTGAAAACTAAGACTTATAGTGACAACAATAACATGGAAGTTAAGCAATGGCGTATGAAGATTGAAAGTGAAAAGAATAGCGTCTGAAAAATGAAAGTGAAAGCAAAAGATATAGATAGAGAGATATGTTACAGAGAGATAGAGATAGATAGAGAGAGATGGATAGAGAGATATACATAAAGAGATATGTTACGTCACTGACGCTAGAAAACCGGAAGTAAATGTTTCAAAATCTTTCATAGACGTGAATGTAATATAAAAAACAATATTAAAAAAAAATTTTAATAACGTTTAATAAAAAAATCAAATGAACAGCCTGTTATTTGACCGAGGTCAAATTATTCATGCATCAAAAATATGAAAGCAATTGGTGGAGGCATTTTTGCGTCAAAAGTGAATACGCATATATATCTATTTTACATATATATATATATATATATATATATAAATATATAAATA
>NC_068993.1:30643503-30646783 GCF_001194135.2 Octopus bimaculoides
ATATAATTCATTTGAATTCCAACTCTGTTTTTTGTGTTTTATCTATATTCTTATAAAATTAATGTAGGGTATAGGATATGGAATATATAGTATATATAGTAAAATGAAATGAAGTATTGAATGTCTTATTGAATAAATGAAATATTGAATATTAAGTATTAAAGGACTAGTATACTTTCCTGCTTTCTAGCAATCTTCAAGATCGCATGTGACAGGAATGTTTCAACTGTAGTTGACTGGCTGTCTTTTGTCTTTTATATACATTCTTGTGGACAGCAGTAGTAGTTGTTTGGCTATTTTTAGAGATGATGCCAAACCATTTTTCAATGTCTATTTTTAGAAATGATGACAGCATTACTTTTGAGAGATTTTTTGTGTTTTAGTTATAGGGATAAGATTTTTAAACCGCAAATAAGATTAATTTAATCATTGTTTGTTAAGCTTGGGTTTATAAGAATATAAATAAAACATAAGAAACAGACAGAGTTGGAATTCTTTTGAATAATATATTCCTCTACACACTATCATACATACCCCTTATATATATATATATATATATATATAGCTTTACATAGACCCACACATGTTTCAGCTGCACCGATTCGTAACCGTTGTAACTTAACGAACAACTCTACATTATACAATGCAGAGTAGATAAACGAAAAACCTTAAGCAGTCAAATCGGAGGATATGAAGTAAAGACCCTGGAGAAACTGCACCGGTATTATAGTAGGGTTGCAATTGCAACGGTTACTTATGGGTGCAGTTGAAACGCGTGGTTCTATGTAAAGTTGTATATATATAAAAAAGAATTAAAAATAATCCTATGCACCTTCGTAATAATCCTTATTATTATTTATTATACACTCCAGGAAACCTATATGGTTATGGTAATATATTCAGAATTATCTAACAGAATGTATCTCTAAATTCTTATCTTATAAGAATATTATTGGATTTATATATTAACTGTTGAATAACCTATTTTGAATTCATAACTCAGATCAAACCGTAAACGTTTGGAGTATTCCCTTACTATTTACAAATATACGCCCACATTCACATACATGTATATGTATGTATGGGTCTGTTTTTTCGTTATATTTATATATTAATATGTGTAAGTATATGCATATATGTACACATAGTCATACAGTACACATGTACATATTCTGTTATTTTCATACCTAAATTTTTTGACATTCTCAATATATTGAATATATTATCATTGCTTTATCAGTGGAATACAAAAAATAGCTATTCTTCTTTTGTTACACGCATTTTCCACACAAACTTCTCAACCTTTAGGCCATGCTGCATCTGCCATTTACACGCACCCACAGAAACACACATATACTGACGCATACACGTGCGTCAGTATATGTGTGCGAAGAAACTTTCGTACATTCTCATATATCAATGTGGAAGATATACACAAACCACACATAAAAAGAAACTCCATATTCATATACAATCGTTTGAACATACACACTCCTGTACTTGTAACTCAGTAAATCTCTAGCATAGCCGTGCTATCGTTGTGGAAATTATTATGAGATCCAGACAATTTGTGCAAGAATGGAAGTTACGTTCGTCGGATCAATGCAGAAGCACGAAACCTTCCCCTATACTTTCAATATTCGAACATTGCTGTTTTGTTATATTATGTTCAGCTGTTATTAAAACAGAATGATTGCAAGTGGCTGTGTGGTAAGAACTTTGCCTTCTAACCACCTGGTTTGTGTTCAGTCGCATTTCTTGGCACTTTGAGTAAGTGTCTTTTACTATAGTCTCGGGCCGATCAAAGCCTTGTGAGTGGATTTGGTAGACGGAAATTGAAAGAAACCTGACGCATGTGTGTATGAGTGTGAGTGTGTGCATGTGTATGTTTGACCCCGTCATCGCTTCATAACCGATGCTAGTATGTTTATGTTCGCGTAACTAGGCGGTTCGGCCAAAGAGACTGATAGAATAAGTATTAGTCTTGCAAAGAATAAATCCTGGGGTCGATTTCTTTCCCTAAAAGCCTTTAAGGCGGTGCTCAAGTATGGCCACAGTCTAATAACTGAAACAAGTAAAAGAATAAAAAGAATATATGGTAGTATTTTAACTTTTTTTAAAGGAATTAATGTTACACCGTGAAATTTGAAAGCATTAAAATTACAATCATTGTATGTAAACAATTTTACCTTGTATTACCCATATTACAACTGCCATATGAAAAAGTAACAATAGGCGTGGCAGTATGGTAAGAAGATTGCTTTCCAACCATATCGTTCTGGGTTCAGTCTCTCTGCGTGGCACCTTGGGCAAGTGTCTTCTACTATAGTCTCGTCATATATATATATATATATATATATATATATATATATATATATATACACATATACGTGGTCTGATCAATATGTATCAGGACTATCGCTATAGTACCGAAGCTAAAGTATGCAGAGTAAAACCGCCTGGCACAGATTAACTTTAAAATCTGCTGTGCATGCACACTAAGTATTAACGTTCTAGCTCACTTTCGCTGTTTACAGCAGTGCTTGGAAAGAACGTGTGTAGCGTGTGACCGTACCACTGACCATGACAGAGAATGTTGAGTAGAGAATCTGCATCAAATTTTGCCAAAAGCTTGGCTATACCTACTCAGAGGCCTACGCAAAGTTTCCAAAGAGTTTCCATCGTTCTCGATACAATCTAGAAGATCTCGTACAACTGAAACCCGAGCGTCTTTTGGCTCAGCTGAAAGCAGTTTTGGCACAAACTTGGCAGACACGCATCTCGTACCCAAATCTTCAGTGATAATGGACTGAACTGAACCGTAACTAATCTGCACATACTCTGATAACTCACGGATGGTGATTCGACGATTTCCCCCTACAACTGCACGCACATCACCGATGTTTGTCGCTGTTCTGCTCGTTGCGGGTCTCTCAGGATGTTCGTCAATATCGAAATTTTTTCGGCCGTCTTGCAAACATCTGAACCACTCGTACACATGTATGCGGTTCATACATTCCTGTCCATAACTTTGTGCAACTTTGTGTAGGCCTCAGAGCAGGTATCGCCCTGATAATTTTCTCTGTGAAGGTCAATGCAACGATCACACGCTACTCGCCTTCCTTCCAAGCACTGATGTAAACATCAGAAGTGGGGTAGAACGTTAAAGCTTTGTGCACCTACACAACAGTGCTGGAGGTCAATGTGTCTCAAGCGGATTCACTCTGCTATCTTTACCTTCGTTACTATTGCAACAGTATGGATACTTATTGATCAGACG
>NC_068993.1:30648387-30649360 GCF_001194135.2 Octopus bimaculoides
ACTTCCACCCCCACATCCACAAACCTAACAACTCTGGTCGCTCAATCGTCTCTGCCTGCAACAGCTCCACCAAAATCATCTCCTGATATCCTGACCGTGTCCTTGCCCCCTAGAGGCTTCCTTCCCCTCTCACATCCATGACACCAACCATGCACTTCGTTTGTTCAACTCTTTCTCCTTGCCTCCTGGCCCCTGTAAATTTCTCTTGACATCAAAGGCCTAGACACGGTAATCCATCACCCCGAGGGGCTGTGTGCACTCCAACATTTCCGTGAACTTCGACCGAACCCCCAGTCTGACACATCCACACTCCTTCGTCTGGCCGAACATGTCCACTCACTTAACTGTTTCTCGTTCGCGGGTGATTTTTACCAGCAATCTCGGTAGTGGCCATGGAAATGAGGATGGGCCCCAAATATGCGACCTGTTCGTTGGCTACGTTGAGGCCAAAATATTCTCAAGTTTTACTGGTCCCACTCCGGAACTATACGGTCGTTATATTGACGACTGTATCGGTGCGACCAGACTTTCCTGCGAACATCTAGATTTCTTCCTCTCGTTTGTCAAATCTTACAATTCTGCCCTCCACTTCTGTACTATTTCTGACACTTCAGTTGCTTTTCTCGATATTTCGGTCAGCATTCATCAGTCCACTTTCACCACTTCCATCCACTACAAACACATAGACTCACACTCATGCCTCAACTTCTCCTTCTCCCCCCTAAACACACTAAGCTCTTCATCCCCTATTCCCAATTCTTCCGTCTACGCAGGCTCTGCAGTGACGCCCTTGACTTTGAGACTCAGTCTCAACTCATGGCTCGCCATTTCATCCTACTTGGATGACACCCTCACCACTATCCACACCACCCTTGGCAGAGGACGTTCCGTGGACTGTGCATCTGTGCTCTCTCCCCCGCACCCGTCCAGCCGTCAGCCGTCTCCCGTTTCCTCTCAACTACCACCGCACCAC
>NC_068993.1:30649948-30650563 GCF_001194135.2 Octopus bimaculoides
ACACCACTACACCACACCAACACCACTACACCACACCACACACCACCACACCATAGCACCACACCACAAACCTCTGCACCACAGACCACCATACCACACCACACCACATCATACCACCCCGCACACACCAGCCCTGGCCACTTCCCAGCGCCCAGACTAGCGCACACAGAAGCACTGACCACTTCCTAGCACCCACACCATCAGCTACAAACCTACACAGACGCACACGTCAAGGTTACCAGCCCCATCCACATGCACATACACGCTCTCACATACACATACACGGCACATTCGTTTTGGAATTACCAATACTTTAGTATCTTCCCTTCTTCCTGGCTCTCCTGTGTCACCCCTCTGTCCGGCATTCGCCATGATAGATTGCTATCCACTAAACCTTTTTTATTTTATCTCCCTGTTTATTTCTACTTTCCTTTCTGTCGAAGAGCATAGGCTCGAAACGTAAAAGACTTTCTCACTTCACGAAGGTTAAACTAGTACGTCTGTTTGTTGTTTACACACCCGTTTTCGTCTTTTGTTTTTTGGTAAATTCTCACTTCATATACGTATATGTATATATATATGTATATATATATTTATATATATATATATATATAT
>NC_068993.1:30650765-30651543 GCF_001194135.2 Octopus bimaculoides
ATGCAACTGTCTAAGGGATAAATGTATCCCTAGTCATAACTGGTGTATTACCTCACTTTGTATAGTCCGTGCTATAAGGTTAACAGTAGTTGGTAATTTAAATGGTAAAACCGTTGTTTAATATACTCAGATAAAGAAAAGAAATAAAGCAACAATTAACAATTAGAAGTTGATCATTGGTATTAAAGGTCATAGTTTAATTGGAGTTCAAGAACATATACAGCTTTTTCAGTTTGTTATTTCGAAGTAAATTTGCATTTATCTTTGTTCCATTTAACAAACATCGTCAGAATGCTTTAGAGTTTATCGGAGGAATATAGACAGGAGAAAAAGGAAAATGATAAGGAAAAGAGAGAAAGGAAAAACAGTTCGTTAAGTCTTTAGGCTTACATTTTTGTGCCCTTATAGGTTCGTCGTATGTGTACATTTCTTCAATTAGATGAATGGAGCAATCAGTGGGGAAAATTGAAGAAACGTATACACACGAAGAACCTAAAAGGGCACAAATATGTAAGCCTAAAGACTTAACAAACATTTTTTCTCTTTTTGTCCTATCTATATTCCTCCGATATCTATCTATCTATCTATCTATCTATCTATCTATCTATCTATCTATCTATCTATCTATCTATCTATACAATGTATAATATTCGAGAGATATATTCGTACGTATATTATTCGTTTTATAGATCTCTCTCTCCCTCTTTCTCTCTCTCCCTCTTTCTCTCTCTCCCTCTTTCTCTCTCTCCCTCTTTCTCTCTCTCCCTCTTTCTCTCTC
>NC_068993.1:30651553-30653723 GCF_001194135.2 Octopus bimaculoides
TCTCTCTCTCTCTCTCTCTCTCTCTCTCTCTCTCTATATATATATATATATATACATATAAAAATGTGTGTGTGTGTGTGTGTGTGTATGAGAACAGATACACATAAACATATGTATTGCGTTAAAGAAGTCAAAGTGTACTTTCACTGTCTATATTACTCTCTTATTTCCTCACTCAATGTCTATAACATGCCTAATTTCCAGTCTATCTAAAATCTACTTATCTACAATTACTGATCTTCCTCTCTCTCTCTCAGTATATATATATCTGACCACTTATACTTTTTCCGCGATCCAATGTAAAATTCTTTTATCTATATCTCTTTTACTTGTTTCAGTCATTTGACTGCGGCCATTCTGGAGCACCACCTTTAGTCGAGCAAATCGACCCCATGATTTATTCTTTGTAAGCCTAGTACTTATTCTATCGGTCTCTTTTGCCGAACCGCAAAGTTACAAGGACGTAAACACGCCAGCAGTTTTTCTCTCTAAACTATATCAACCACTGCAAATTGTTTGAGGAACACAGCTAGATATATGCCCATCATTTTAATCTAATATGAATCATTCTAATCTAGTGAATCATTTTAATCTAAAGTGATACATAATTTCATTTTCGACGTTCTTTGAGTGAAACTGACATTTAGTTCATAGTTAGTCATTCGTGGATATAACTAACGGACACATATATACAACATACATGCACATACGAACACATAAATATATATTCAGTTGAGAAAGAGTCAAAATACCTGCGGTGTTTTGCCATTTTCTGAGATCAAATCCAGTTTGACTTGCGCTTTTAATATTCCGAAATAAGAATTCATTAAAGTACTGAGATTGACTGAAATCCATTGCTAGAGGCTTGTATACCTACTTCTGTAATGTAGTCCCTTGGGAGAAGACAGTAAATGAGTACTCAAATTATATTTAGCTCGGTACAAATGCTGAATTATTTGTTGGGGTACAGTTTTATGTACGTTCTCTACTTTGTGTTACGAAAAAAATATGCTTGCTCACTCTTCTGAGTTATTAAATATAAGACAAGAGGTGGTACCCAAGTGTAGACACAACAAACATCTTTAAAAAAAATGCCCTTTCAACCAAAAGTCATGCGCCAAATATAGCGACTGCTTGAAGCACAATATTCTCTCAGTCAACTGGAAGAAAGTGTTGCCAACAAGTAATTCAAACAAGCAAAAGAATGCGCACGCGTTTACACACACACACGCGCGCACACGTACACGCACATACATTAGTAACGCACGCAACACTCTAATACACGCACACAACACACACAGACACTAACACACACAAACACACAAATACACACAGTCACTAGAACACATGACCACACACACACACACACGCATGCACACACTAACACACGCACACAGCACACTAACACATACACATGCACTCACACAAACACACACACACGCACACACGCTGAAATACACAAACATATTTTAATGAAGGTAATTTTTAAATGCAATTCTGAAAAAAGACACCGTTCTGAAAGTGATTTTCACATCTTCATGAGCCCTTATTCGCTTGATCCGGGCGTCTTCATACTCGTACGCACCAAAAAACTTATGTAATGTGCAGGAGCAAGTGAGAATGTATACCCAAAGACTAAGACGACTAGTCTAACGAAAGTTGAGCTAGCTATATCCTATATTTCATAACACCCTGTGAATTTAGCAAAGTTTTAGAGGTAAGTCTTTAGCTGATACCAAAATTTCCTCCAGTTGAATAACATAACTAGCATTATCTTGCATGATCCTTTTGAAAGCGTGGCAAACCTGTTTATCATATTACTAGAGTGTCAGTCGTCATATGATGGGCAGGAAAGTGACTATACTTCTGCCATTGTGGTTAGTATCAGGTATTCTTTTACTCTTTTACTTGTTTCAGTCATCTGATTGCGGCCATGCTGGAGCGCCGCCTCTAGAGGGTTTTAGTCGAAGAAATCGATCCCGGGACTTATTCTTTGCAAGCCTAGTACTTATTCTATCGGTCACTTTTGCTGAAACCGCTAAGTTATGGGGACATAAACACACCAGCATCGGTTGTTAAGAAATGGCGGAGGCAACAAACACAGATACATAAACACATAAATACATGCATACATACATACACACAGACACACACACACACAGACACACAC
>NC_068993.1:30653733-30654688 GCF_001194135.2 Octopus bimaculoides
CACACACACATATATATATACATCTGATCAATAAGTGTCCGGACTTTTGCAATAGTAACGAAGCTATAGCACGCAGAGTGAAGCCGCTTGAGACACTTTGACCACCAGCACTGTTGTGTAGGTGCACAAGGCTTTAACGTTCTACCCCACTTCTGCTGTTTACATCAGTGCTTGGAAGGAAGGCGAGTAGCGTGTGATCGTTGCATTGACCTTCACAGAAAATTGTCAGGGCGATGCCTGCTCTGAGGCCTACACAAAGTTGCACAAAGTTATGGAAAGGAATGTACGAACAGCATACATGTGTACGAGTGGTTCAGAGGTTTCCAAGACGGCCGAAAAAGATTCGATATTGACGAACATCCTGAGAGACCCGCAACGAGCAGAACAGAGAAAAACAAACATCGCAGATGTGCGTTCAGCTGTGGGGGGAAATCAAATCGTCGAATCACCATCTGTGAGTTATCAGAGGATGTGCAGATTAGTTACGGTTCAGTTCAGTCCACTATCACTGAAGATTTGGGTATGAGACGCGTGTCGGTCAAGTTTGTGTCAAAACGGCTTTCAGCTGAGCAAAAAGACACTCGGGTTTCAGTTGTACAAGATCTTCTAGATTGTAGCGAGAACGATGGAAATTCTTTGGAAACTTTGCATAGGCCTCTGAGTAGGTATAGCCAAGCTTTTGGCAAAATTTGATGCAGATTCTCTACTCAACATTCTCTGTCATGGTCAGTGCTACGGTCACACGCTACACACGTTCTTTCCAAGCACTGCTGTAAATAGCGGCAATGAGCTAGAACGTTAATACTTAGTGCGTATGCACAGCAGATTTCAAAGTTAATCTGTGCCAGGCGGCTTTACTCTGCGTACTTTAGCTTCGCTACTATAGCGATAGTCCTGATATTTATTGATCAAAGCACGTATATATATATATATATATATATATATATATATATAT
>NC_068993.1:30655082-30656764 GCF_001194135.2 Octopus bimaculoides
AATGCTTTCAAATTTCACGGTGTTTATACAATATAATGAAATTAATTAAAATTTGAAAATAACATTAATTACTTTAAAAAAGTTAAAATACTACAATATATTCTTTTTATTCTATTACTTGTTTCAGTCATTACACTATGGCCATACTCGAGCACTGCCTTAATGGATTTTGGTTAAAAAAGTCGACCCCAGGATTTATTCTCTGCAACCTTAGTACTTATTCTATCGGTCTCTTTTGCGAAACCGCTTGGTTACGAGGGCAGAAAACACCAGCATCGCTTGTAAAGCAATGACGGGGTTCAAACACATGCACACACACCCATATATACGACAGGTTTCTTTCAGTTTCCGTCTACTTAATGCACTCACAAGGCCTTGGTCGGCCCGAGGCTATAGTAAAAGACACTTACCAAAGGTGCCACGCAGTGGGACTGAACACGGAACCATGTGGTTAGAAGGCAAAGTTCTTACCACACAGCCACTTGGAATCTATGTTACCAATGAAAATAATATTTGACTAATATTCTGATAATGGAGTTTGACTTTGCTTTGTTTTTCATTTTGTTGTAAATTCAGGAAACAATTATTTGGAAAACTTGATACATTCGTTCGTTTCATTCAATCTTGTGTCCAACTGTGCTGAGTACAGGACGTACTTGTTTAAGGTATGATATTCTAATACACTTTTATACTTTTACTTGTGTCAATCACTGAACAGCGGTTAATGAGGGGCACTATATTGCATGGTTTCATAGAACAAATCACCCCATACATATTTTTAGGTCTAATAGTTATTCTATCGACCCATTTTTTTTACGAGAGGCAGAGATATGGGGCGTAAATAAACCAACATCGCTTCTAATGTGGTGGAGGAGAAACACATGCACGAACACATCCATATACATACATACATACATATGCACACATACGGCTCGCTTCCAAATAGAATCTGTGTATAGATTTCACTCACAAAGAATTGATCTATCCGGATCTGTAGTAGAAGACATTTGCTCAATGTGCCACGTAGAAATACTGAACTTAAAACTACGCGGGTGCGAAACGAAGCCTTTGAACACACAACCATGTCTGCGGTTAGTAAAACTGTTCGTACAGAAATGAATTATAGCATGTTTATTAAGCTGATCTTTCTGACTTTTCTTGTTTAGTGTTGTTGATTCAGTAAACTAATATATATATAAAAAGACTGTATACATGTAATATACCGACAATATTTATGCCGTCTGCTCCTTCGGATGCTTGTTACTTACAATCTTACTCTCCTATACTAATACTCTTTCCCCCATGTCCTACTTTACTCTCACACTGTCTTTCTACTCTTTACTCGTTTTACTTTACCCATCTCTTTTATGACAAATTAATGGTGGTTTGAAAGACAAGAGTTTTCATTTCTCGCATTTCAGTAATCTTATTTGTTGCATTTATTTTATTTCAACTGTTACAGTAGTTATTTGCTGTGACAGCAACGAACTACAGGTTTGAGAAAAATATGTATAAACTGCTTAATTATAAAGTGTTTCGTCTACAAAATTAACATGGCTCTAATTTGTTTTTCTCTTTCATAAGAAGCAATCTGAATTTCAAGGGAATTAATTTTGTTTTGTAATTGTATTAATAAACTCTCTTAAAATATCCACCTCCAACATGCTTCCTCTTTTAATCTA
>NC_068993.1:30656987-30657706 GCF_001194135.2 Octopus bimaculoides
AATAAAAAATATCTACAACTATGTTCATATGTGAAAAGATACATTCACATGTCTATATATTCACACACACATACACATACATACATACACGCACACACACACACACACACTTGTATTATTGATTGTTTCTGACAAGTATTTTATAAGTTACAATATAATATTTTTGTGTTTTCCTTATTAAAGTTTTGCCTGTGCATCTATTGTGCTAGTGTATATATTTTACTTTTAGTTATGTGAGCATATTATACATATATTGTATAAATTATTATATACTAGCAAAGATACCCGGCCTTGCTCGGGATTAAAATGGCATAGATTTTTATTGCTTTACTTGGTTCAGTCATGTGACTGCGGCCATGGTGGAGCACTGCCGTTGGTCGAAGAAATCAACCACAGGATTTATTCTTTGTAAGCCTAGTACTCATTGTGTCAGTGTCTTTTACCAAACCGCTAAGTTACGGGAATGTAAACACAGCAACATCAGTTGTTAAGCAATGGTGGGGGTACATACACAAGTCACAGGCACAAACATATAGAAGTATACACATATATACGACAGTCTTCTTTCAGTTTCCGAGTAAGAAATCCAATCAAGATTTTGGTCAGCCTGAAGCTATAGTAAGCATATATATATATATATATATATATATATATATAGCGTCATACTAATATATACTTTTGTTATTTACACCACCTGTCCTCGTCTGTTGTTATTATTT
>NC_068993.1:30657923-30659366 GCF_001194135.2 Octopus bimaculoides
ATATACATGAAGTTTCGTAACATTGTTTACGAAATAATAGCTGATCGTTTGCGAAGGACTGTGTCTACAGTGAACACTGAGGATTTTTGCTCTGGTAACTACTGCTGTCTCCCATGTTCACGCACGACCAGTTATATGTTGGTATGAGTAGAGCAACGGATCCAGCAAATTTGGAAATTAGTTGTGGAGAAACAGAGAATATCGTTTATATTGTGTATCACTCAGTAAAAAGACGAAATTTAAAAAATCTGTTATCTCTGTCTCTGCTTACACCGTCACTAGAAGGGGACTTAACTCATGTTTGCAAATGGCTGCGACTTGAAAATTGTTAAGTTATGGTTTAAAGTGAATTTTTAATGCAAAAATTCACGTGTTAGGAAGCAAAAAAAAACAAACAAAAAAAAAACAAATGGCCGATTCCGGGCATTTTCGAACATGAGGAATCCATTGGTGCGACTTCCAGATTGCTATCTTGTAAGGTGTGCATTTCTATAGATGCAACACACACACACACACACACACACACAAACTCAACTTTACAATATGTACTGATTTGTATTGATATGTATGGATTTATTCATAAACACAGATAAACTGATATTTAGAATAAATTCATAGTATTCAGTGTATGGTTCAGTGGCTTTTTCCTTCTTTCGTATTACTTCTGTATTTCTTATACTATAGATGTTTCGTTCAATTAAATTTAACTTTAAATAAAGTGTATTATTAATTCATAAATATACAAATGGGTTTCTATTCCACATATCTCCCTCTGTCTGAATGTTTATGAAGTTACGTACGGTAGCACCTATATTTTTAATTGCATGTTGATGTGAATATTGTCTTATACCTGTCCTGTAGTTTTTTGTCTGATATTAATTTGCAGTCCGTTAGCATTTATCAATACATAGATTTTGTTCTTAGAAAGTAATTTAACAATTTTGAGGTATAACGGCTTGTCCCTACATTAATAGTGTTGAAATATTTGTCGTATTTTTGTTTACGTGATTATTACGCATAGCCTGTTTCATTTTGTTTTAGAGTTCATTCAATATTAATTTACAGAGATTTATGTCTAGATTTTAATATACATAAGGGATTATTTTTAACGCATTTTCTTGCTTAACTTTAGCTTTTACATACCTGCCACTCATGAAATATAAATAGATTATATTTTGTCTTTGGTATTACAGATATAAATATACATTAAGCTATTTCTTGTAAATTTATCATAATTTTCTATGAAGCTTCAAGTGTTCCTCTCCTCCATTATCTCATAGTTATTTGACGTGCGAGAAACAGTTTAAAGGAATCATATTAAAATTCTCATAAGTTTTCAGTAAATATAAACAACAACATTTTATATTAAAATGACTCAAACGATGTTAGAATATTCTAGAAATTTAAAATTGTATTTTAAATGTCTTCATATATATATATATA
>NC_068993.1:30659889-30661140 GCF_001194135.2 Octopus bimaculoides
TAGGCCCGAAATTATAGTGGAAAACATTTGCCCAAGATTCCCTGTGTTGGAACTGAGCCCCGAACCCCAAGTTTCTTATACTGTACGATGAAGAAAATGAAAAACTTGATAATGAGATAAACTCGTGGAATAGAGTGATAAAAGTGGATATAAGAAGAGTGAAGGGGTTGCCCGGGTACATGCGCTGTGTGATGGCAGACCTGGGGTGCTTTCGAGATTAAAGGATTACGAAGAAGACTGTGACTATGAGTGGTGGGTAAAGAAAATAGACACCAGCACAATTTCAGAACGGGTAAGCTGCTTTGATATTTTAAAAAATATAACAAACATTTTGCGTAAAATGTTAAAAACTAGTTGTTGGAAACGGTGTTACTAATAGTGCTTTAAACCAGTATATGAAAAAAAGAAGTTGTATTAACAGGTTCAATGAAGTCGCTCATTCCATTTTTTCGCTATATTCAGTTCACCTTTCCATTCGTTTTGTTTTTTTGTCCCAACCTTGTGCTATCCCCTCTATGTAAGGCCTTCATAGCCAATTTCATGAAATAAAGATGCTTGCATCCCAGCCACATGGTTCTGGGTTTAATTCCACTGCATGGCACTCTGGGTAAGTGTCATCTCTTATAGCCTCGGGCCGGCCAAAGCCATGAGAGTGGATTTGGTAGACGGAAACTGACAGAAGCCCGTCGTATGTATGTACTTACATGTATATGTACACACACAAACAGACACACGCACGCGCGCACACACACACACGCACAACCACACACACATGCAGAATGTTTCCGGAATTTAGCGCGCCAGAGCTGAGACATTTGAAAATAATCCCAACGTAATCGGTAGAACTGTACGCACGTCAAATGCTATGAAGACAATTCGTGTATAGTTCCGCAAATTATATTGAATTTAGAACGATTGTACTGATGAACCACGAACGTTTTTACATAAGTAAAAAAGTTGATGGGGGAACCGGTATACGATTAATTCTTTATTTTGTATATTTTTCATTTGTCTTGCCGGCTTATGTTCTGGTGTTAGCTGAGGTTTTTCTGGAGAACATTATTTTTCTTTGTGGTTGGGTCGTTGATGACCTCTTTCTACCATATCGGATGTCCACTTAGTGGTCATCCTTCTTATACGCATGTAATACAATTTTTCTGAATTTTCAGATTTATTATATCCTAGGTCAATTGATGTCAATTAAATTAATATTCAATTTATCACCCTTAGTATATATATATATATATATAT
>NC_068993.1:30661750-30666565 GCF_001194135.2 Octopus bimaculoides
ACACACACACACACACACACACACACATATATATATATATATATATATATATATATATATAAAAGAAAAATAGCTACTTCTAAAATCTTTATAAGAGATGTAAGTAGTACCAATACTGATAAGTAATGTTTGTTGCCACTTCAACATGACTGTTCCATACGGAACTACGTTACTACCACGGTTTCAGCGAAAAAGAATAAAAGAAACTGACGCGTATTCTTCAAATCTGATGTAATCGTGTCACAGTGAAAATATGTATGACATTCCAAAAATTCTCTATGAGAGATTCCTATGTGAAATGACGCACACTCTTGGGTGTGTGTATCGACAGTTCAACCAACGCACCAACTCAACCAGACATTTACAAACACCAGGAGCTCTCTTAACTCAAAAAGTCTTGTTGCTTTATTAGTGAATGGCTTGAAATCTCTCAAGAGGAACTTAAACTAAACTCGAAGAAAAATTATACATACATACTTACATACATACATGCATTCATATATACATACATACATACATTCATACATACATACATACATACATACAAACATACATACATACATACAGACAGACAGATAGACACCCGCACACACACATACACATATGTATAATACTCTTCTTCGCATTGAAGCCTTACCCACTGAAATGACATTTTTAAGGCCGCTGGTGTAGAATCAAATGGCAGGAACCCGGATCGCCAACATCAGTAGACGAAGATTTTATTTTCTCTGTCGTTGTGCGTCTGGAGTTGTATACTTGGAAAGCAATTGCTGTTGAATTATTCATACATTTTCGAACCTCTGTGGAATGATGGTGATAAAATTGATAAAATTGATAAAATTGATAAAATTGAGTAGCCAGCTTGTTACCTGGGTCTTGTTACCCAGAAATTCTCCTCAGCACAGTGAATTAACATTCAGGAATTCCAAAGTGCAGTTTTACAGAATTCAGCTGTTCAGTCAGTGCACTACATTTTGCAGTTGGACGGAGTATTCTGCTGGGGATGAAGTGACTCCGTTATAGACAAAAAAGAGCGATGGAGATAAGATACAAGCTGACACCTTCGAAGCTTGTTGTCTAATAACCCATCAAATTTGTTGAATACAGTTAATTTTTCGGCTTGAAAATTACAATAATTTTTGTATTAGAACACACAGACATATTCACTCACAAATGCACTTAAATACACATAGACGAATACACATACCTACATGAATACAGGCATGCGCGCACACACACGCACGCACGCAGTCACGCACACACACAGAGGCGCACACACACATATACACACGCACACACACACACATACACACATTAAGGTTGTTAGTATACTTGTTAGTTTGCGAAAGTGTGCACATATGAGTGTATGTGTAGAAGAATATGTGCAACTCCGTGTGTGTCTGTCTATTTAGACTGTGAATCAGTGTTGTTTGCCTGATCAATATTGATATCTACACAATATCCTATGACAGTTGACTATTGCTTTCACCCAAGGGACAGCATGTCATCTGGACGGTTTCTTATCGATTTCTTTCGATCAGATATAAAAGTAGTTTGTTTCGTCAGACTTAGTGATAGGCATGAACATAGGGGTAAGAAGTTCGCTTTGCAGTGTCACCGTACTAGGTTCGATTCTACTGTAGGGGAAGTATCTTCTATACAGAATCGGTTCAAGCTAAGCCCTGAGCTGAATTGAGCTGAAGGAAACTACTAATCCCTGAGAGGGTTTATACTTGTTTTCACCACGTAAACCATCTCTTTATTTAATACCATTATCTAGACATATCTTTAGCGAAGTCCACTCTCTCACAAATATTCCGATCCGATTTGTGGATTGATAATAGGAAATTTGAAAATTTTCTGATGTGTTGCTTCCTGCTGCAGCTAAGGAAGAACTCGAAAGCCATTTATAACACCTGCTGAAGTCCAGTCCAAACGATCCCTGTACCTAATCCTTGTTCTGAGATTCATTTCAACCTTCCGGTCTCGTAGTCAAAGAAGTAAAGATCTTTGTGAAGGAGACGATTCAAAAGTTCCTGCAGAATCTATGGTAAATGATATAAAATTTATGAACTCAGCCCTAACGTCCTCAGACTGCTGACGAGCCTGCTGGAGTGAGCGTGAGAAGAAAGTGCAATTGAATATTGATGTTTGACTTAAGGTTTATAACACTTGTATGAGTGTATGTGTAGAAGAATATGAGAGTATGCTCGGATAAACTGGAGCTGCATTCAGAATGATAGAAAATCAAGAATCCATCAAGCTGTGCATGAATTTCTTCTCCATGTATTAATATACCAAGCATGGATGCTTGTCACCATTCAGGCTGTGTTAAAGGACTTCTCATGCAATGCCTTAGATCAGTATACATGATGTATCACCAAAGAAATTTCGACCAACTGACAGATAGTAGAGTGAAGGATGATCAGAAGACAACTGGTATTGCCATCAATATATACTTTAATGGATAACTTGAACATAAAAAAATCTGCCATCGAATTTAGATATGACATTTGAACAATGCCAACAGCATACCAGAACCAAAACTCTGTTCATAATTCAATGTCAGATCAAGGAAAGCAGCTGTGAAATTGGAGTTAATGATCAGATAGCAGTCACTTAAGGCCTTTAGCCATATCTATGCAACATAAGGGCATGTTCAGAACTGCCATTGGCAATTGTATTTTGGACAGGGATGGTTAGGGTATAGACTATCAACATGGCTTTGCTGATTCTTTTTATGGCCTCTCAATGTATATAAAATACTTTTAAGAAGTAAGGAAAGAATGGAAAATTACTAACAAGTTCCTGCGAAAGTAGCTTGCTTTCTCACCTTGCTTTACTAGAGTTGTTATAGCACTAATCCAGCACGCAGGGGAGGGAAGGCTGATAAAATAAGTATTAATGATAATGGTGCAAATGCACTAACTGACAACTGTAATAATTCTGATGTAATTGAATATGATGCGTCTATATGTGTCCAACTAGACAACCCTGCTAGCGTTAGCAATAATAATAATCTTAGATCATCGTGTCATTCAACTAGTTCTAATACAACACCTAAATTATATAATAATAATAGTGGTTTTAGTTACCTGGTAGCCCTTAGAAAGTACAGCTCCCGCAACCGGTGTACCTGTCTGCTTAATAATACATGTTTAACTAGGAATATAGTTAACAAGTGTGACGTGATAACTGACGCAAACACTTTCACCTGTATAGACTCAACTTGTGACTTCAAGTCCAGATTACATAATCACCTTTGGCCATTTAGATATTGCAATAAAGCATGCGTTACGAACCTAGCGGAAGAAATTGCTGGAGTATAGTCAGGAAGGCATCTCCATATTCAAATAACAGGTGTGGCTGTATACTGTACTGTGCTGAACTATATGAGATATCAAAATATCCAGGTAACTTGTATGTACATACAGGTTACTCGGATATTTTAATTACTCATATAGGAGTGTTCATTAAAAATTTCCTCTGATCCGCACTTCCGGTTATTGCAGGAAACGGAACGTGTACAGGTATAATCATACATGTTTCTACATGTCACATTGTAAATTGCAGCTTTCCACTAGTATCCGTTTGTCTTTTACATCTGCATAAGTAGACAAAGGTGATATAATGGAGGCAGTTGAATGCAGATCAGGGATCAGGTTCTTATACTTGAAAGTTCGTACACCAAACGAGACTTTCGACGAGACGAAAGGAGTTTATGTTGAAGATGCACCATCATACGACGTAGTCAAGCACTGGCATCGCCAGTTCAAATGTCGTCGGACATCGGTGGAAACTGCTCCTATTCCTGGACAACCACATTGCGCCATTGATGACAATACCGTACATAAAGTGGAACCCGACATTTTGGAGGATCACCGCATAACTATTCGGCAGGTTGCCCAAGAAGTGAAGATAAGTGTAGGGTCCGTGGAAGAAATCATTCACGACCATTTGTACATGTAGAAGTTGTCTGTACGATAGATTCCCCAGATGCTCGCTCCTATTCAGAAGAAAAACCGAGTCAATTGTTCTGAAGCACTTTTGGGAATGTGCCAAGAAAACGGGAACTTTTTCGGCAGACTTATCATGAGGATGAAACATGGATCCATCATTAAGATCCTGAGACTAAACTCCAGTCGAAGAAATGGAAACATAATAACTCACAACCTCAACATTTAACAGGCAAGGTGATGCTCAGACCTTGGGACCAGCGCGGTGTAGTAATGATGGATTTTCTGGCAAAGCGCACCACAATAAACGGGGAATATGCTTCTCTGCTGCAGAAATTTCTGGGACACCATCAAGGCAGAGAGGCGAGGCATGCTGACCAAAGGAATCCGCCTCCTACAAGGGAACGTCCCAGTTCACAATGCGCATGCTGCTTAGATGAAAGCACACTACTGTGTCTATGAGCTCCTCCTTATACCCCTTACTCTCTCGACCTCGCACGATCTGACTTCCACCTAATTCCAACCATGCAGTCTTTTTTGAAAGGAAAGCACTTTTCGGATGATGATGAACTTATTTCCGTGGTAAAGTCTTGGATACAGACGCAATCTACAGACTTCTACAGACGAAGTCTTCACACGTGGATAACGCGATGAAAGAAGTTTGTCACCATTGCTGGTGAATATGTAGAGAAGGACTAATTATTATGCCAAGTTTAGCTTATCCCAATTCTTAGGAAGAGGGTCAGGGTAAACCTTTAATGAGCACCCGTCGTGTGTATATACATATCTATACATACGTACGTACATATGTGTATGAGTATTTGTGAATGTGTACGTGTATATATATATATATATATAT
>NC_068993.1:30667006-30668960 GCF_001194135.2 Octopus bimaculoides
TATATATATATATATATATATATATATCGTAGTTAGGCTATTTGACGTCTATCTTTAGCATATTAGGTGTCCACTTTGGTAGTCATTCCTTTTAATTTGTATATATATATATATGTGTGTATATAATTTATGTATATATTAATATTATCTTGGTTGAAAAACTTCGATAATGCAAATATGTTAATAGTTACCAGAGTAGCAACAATCTTACAGAAACTGGGATATTATACTTGATTAAGGGGTAGAAATTCCATGTTAAAATGATGTATATTGAATTGATATAAAAGAATGATAATAAATGGAGCAAAACACATCTAATCAATAATTTCCTTTAATTCTTGCACATGTTTAAAAAAATTATATGCACTCTACCCCGAAGGAAGAAGAGATGCTGGTTTATACAAATAATTTTATCTTCAGGGAACCATTTTACAAACGCAAGACTTGTGCTGATTGCTAAGAAAACATCGCAGAGCGCTAGGGCGGCTGGACCATAACCACCCAGGAGCCTGAGAACAACACTCAGGTGAAGCGAATGATTGCACATGAAATAGGGGCTAGCATAAGAACCACTTTGAAGAAAATTAAACAGGAAACTATACATGCAGGTTCAAGGTGCAGCCATTGGTGTTGGTGTGGATGGAGACGTGGCAGGCCTCTTCATGACCTGGTGGGACAGAAACCTTAAGCAATCCTTAGCGGAACAATCCACAACTGTTTTGCTTCACTGCTGGTATGTAGATGACATTACTATTTTAGTAAGGACAAACTCTAGTAAGGGTTATGTAGAAACCGAAAGGAGCATAACGGAGAGCATCCAATACGTAGCTAAGTTCATTCACTAAAAGATCAAAGTATCTATAGATTACCCCACTAGGCACCCTAACGATAGACTCCCTGTCCTTGATACTGAACTTTGGTTAGAGACTGTGAACAAAAGTGTGTAGCTCCTTCCCTACGATTACATGAGACCCATAGCTTCTAAATATATTGTTCACAAGAACTCAGCTTTGTTACAAAACAAGAAAATGAACATACTGATAGCAGACTTAGAATAATGAACGACGTGTCTCCACTATGCGAACCCTATGAGACAAAAAAACATTTACAGAACTTCATGCACCGCATGCAATTCTCTGGATATGACCAAACAGATAGGGTTCAGGTATACAGGGGTGCTAGAAAGAAGTTAGCTAGCATTATATGTAATGAAACCAGTGGTACCTACTCTAGATATAGAAGTAAAGACTGGAACAGGATACAAAGAGTTTGTGACAAAGTAAGCAGAGTGAACACGTGGTACAAGGCTGATAAATATCAAGGAGTGATGTTTCCAGAGGACACAGCCCATGGAGAACTAACCGGAAGATTAGGAGAGCTCTGAAAAAAGCCAAACTCAACATTAAAATCACAACATCAGATCCCAACTACGTAGGACTTACCCCTTTGAGAATACCACATGCACCAATGATAACTGCATGGAGTGTAAAACTAACCCTGACATTAACGGTAGAACTAGAAATGTAGTCAACAGCTTAAGGTGTATAGAGAGTGATTGTAAAGACAAAAACATAAAGTACATAGGTGAGACATCTATAAGCATTGCGGAGAGACTAAATGGACATCTGAGACAATATGATGACAAAAAACAGTCCTCCATACTCTACCAATATGTTAAACACCGACATGGAGGCAACCTGGGTCAACTTCACATCCGCATTTTATCCAAGCACCTGAAGGACCCAACACTCAGACAAATACAGGAGTACGTCCTCATAAATAAAACATTCCCACTAAATAGGAAATATACGCCGAAGGTAGTCATACCCCAATACCCACAGTTTATATATGCACAAGTAGAATTGTTAGTAGGCCAGGGGTCTGTTATGTAGACGTATATATTCTGTATATATATACATGTATATATATATATATATATATATTTATATATATA
>NC_068993.1:30670116-30671541 GCF_001194135.2 Octopus bimaculoides
TATATATATATGCATATATACATACATCTATGTACATATTTACATATGTGTATACACATGCATATATGGGTACAGGACTTCAAAAGATGTAAACAACAAGAAAAAACGAGAACATGAATTACAAAAACATGGAAAACGAACTTTTTTTTAAACAACGAAATAAACAAGCAGAAAAACGAGACAATATGGACACATATTTATCTGTGTTTAAGCTTCCCTCCCTCATACCCCACCAGCTCTGATCAACCATAGCTCCAAATTGTTCCCCAGACCATCACAGAATAGTTGTCGTGTTTCATTGTTGGCTGCAATCTTTTCACATCAAATTCTTCATCACAGAATCTCCAGATTCTTACTCGACCACTGTCAGGAAATACAGCAAATCTGAACTCATCAGAGAATATGATAATTTCCCCCAAAACAGAATCGTTTCTACCATCTCACTGGCCCAATCTTTCCTCCGTTTGGTGTTGGTTGGTCGAAGTCACCAAGTTTGTGGAGATACCTGATAGCTGTTCTGGGACTGACATCGACTTATTCTGCTATGTCAGAGGCCTTGCAACGAAGATTATCCTCCACACTTCTCTTAGCAAGGGAAGGGTCCTGTCAGAGGGCCCTGGTCGGTCTGGGCGAGGTGATGTGGACTCCTTCACCTCTTTGGGGAATTAAACGATCACTCTACTAACTGTAGAAAGCGGGAGCCTAAGGTTTTCTGCGATTTTATGCTGTCCAATTTCAGAATGACCCACAACACGGCCTCTTTGAAATTAAGACAGCTGCAAGGCTTCTTTTGTACATGACATGATTAAACAGTCACAGACAGAACCTGAAACATGAAAATCTCCATTAATATAAAATATAAGCTTTTAAAGTTAGAATAAACAATGTTTTATGGCGTGTTTACTTACTTCTGTCTTGTTTGTGTATGTATATATGCGCACACACACACACACATGTTTGCGTATCTATACACACACACACACGCACACGCACACATACACACACACATATACGTCACTAAAGCGACTGAGGGCGCTATTCAACACTAGTATTGTTAGAAATAAGAGTCAAAACAACTCATAGCCACAATAAGCACCATAGTATTGACTGACAATGGAGGCAAGGTCCCTAAGCACTGGGTATAGCCAGATCACCAGTGATTTACATTAATGCTCGTGAGTCGCTCTTACTAGCGCCTTGAGGTTAACTCATCTCACCTTATCAGCCGTTAAGCTGATCACAGAAATCATATGCTGATTTCATATATACGTCACTCTAGTGACGTATACATTTTTGCCTTTCAGTTGAAAAATTGCTAACAACCCACCCTTATACATATATATGTATGTATGTGTATATATGTGTATCTCTCTCTCTCTCTCTCTCTCTCTCTCTCTCTCTCTCTCTCTCTCTATATATATATAT
>NC_068993.1:30672185-30687181 GCF_001194135.2 Octopus bimaculoides
TATATATATATATATATATATATATATATATATATATGCACACAAATACACACACATATATGTATATACGAAGTACGATCAATAAGTATCCAGACTGGTGATAGAAAAACAAACTGCAACACGCACCAATTTGGCATTTAATCTCCTTCAAAGTGGTCCTTTCCGGAAGTCACATCTTCATCCAGCGCTGTTTCCGTTGATAGAAGTATTCCCGGAACTCGTTTTCTGGGATAATCAACAGCTGCCTCGTCGCATTTCCTTTGATTTAATCGGCGTCCTGTAATCTTCCTTTCAAGCGTGATTAAGCGGTAAAAGTCGCAAGGGACGAGATCTGGGGAATACGGTGGCTGTCTGGTCTGTGCCTAGCCACAAACTGCTGCACACGCTGCGCTAAATGGACAAGTGCATTGTTAGCTGAAAGTAGTTTTGGCACAAACTTGGCAGACACGCGTCTCATATTCAAATCTTTAGTGATAATGGACTGAACGGAACCGTAACTAATCTGCACCTCCTCTGATAACTCACAGATGTTGATATGACGATTTTCCCTCACAGCTGCACGCACATCTGTGATGTTTTTCTCAATTCTGTTTGTTGCGGGTCTCCCAGAACTTTCGTCACTCTAGACATTTTTTCGGCCCATACACTCCTCTCCATAGACTTTCTGCAACTCTGCGTTGGCCTCTGAGCAGGTATCGCCAACATTTTGGAAACATTTGATGCAGATTCATGGTCATAAGGGAATAAGTCCAGAGGTCAATTTCTTCGACTAAAGAGTGGTGCTCCAGCATGACCACCGTCAAATGACTGAAACTAGTAAAAGAATAAAAGAAAACCAGAAAAACGTTCCGTACCACTAAAGGAAGACGGTTCTTTGAATATGTACGATGTATTTTAAGGTTAAATAGTAATTCCGTTTACGTTTGTGTAACAGATAGAAAATACAGGTTGAAGCAAATGTATTCCAGCTTTTTCAAATGTTTGCCCTTGAGCCTTATGAATTGTCATTGAATATGCAAGTCGAAGTGAAAACTGAAGTCTGTTTAGTGTGAATGGAATATTAGCATCACTTGGGCTGAGTTTAATTCTGGGAATTAGAACTGTTCGACCTCTGCTGGAACATGTTACCAATGATGCCTCTACAAAATATTCATGAAGTCTTTGCACTTTCTTGCGAGTTCCATTACATAATCCTTGAATGATCGAAAGATTTCTTTGCAGCATTACAATAGCCCCTACTTTTAAGTTGAGGTGATGAGGAGGCATACCAGATGAAGTGAGTTTATGAATTCAAATTTATAGTTCTGAACCTCTTCTTCATTATTGCAGGACACTGTATTTGTGTTTAAGTACGTTTTAAGTGCCTCTGGTATATTATTAAGAACTTTTTAATTTATTGCAAGACAGTCAGAATTTTTAGGAGATAAAATTACTCGTTCTTCCATTATTTCTGGCGTGCAGTTGTTGAAAATTTCTGAGTACAAATGTACAAATTGAAATGCAAAAGAACGAAATAATAAATGGAATTATGAATGAAAGTTTGGTAAATGCGTTTATTTCCACCACATGACACTTATTATTGCAAACGTGTTTTAACTAACCTAAACTACACACACACACACACTCATACACACACACACACACACACACACACACACACACAAATACATTCAATTATATATATATGCTTTGAGTTGTTGCTGTAATTCAAAGGGGCCAGCCTTGTAATATTCTGTGTGAGGCTGAATCTCCCTGAGAACTACGTAAATGTTATGCATATCTGTGGAGTACTCAGCCATTTGTGAGTTAATTTTATCCTTGTGTGGTAATGGAAAGTGAAATTGACAGCCGATATATGCTGTGTCTATGTATCTGTATATGAACTTTTCTTTGGATTTATGTATCTACTGTCTTTCTCTCTTTCTCTTTCACTTCCTTTGTATCCCTCTTCTCTCCCGCTTTTGATTTAACAATGCGTATGTATATCTATGTATCTACTTCTCTTGCGATGTGATAAACATTTAAAAACACAAAACGAACGAACGTCACCACTCACTGTCTCTTTGACTCTCTCCCTTTCTCACTCACTCTATCACTTTCTCTCTCACTCGCTCTTTCTCTCTCACTCTGTTTCACTCTATCTTTTCTCTTACTTCCTCTCTGTTCTTCTCTCTGTCCCTTTGCCACTTCTTTGAAGTAAGTGTGACGCACACAACATGTACGTACAAAAACAAAAAGTTAGCATATTAATATTATTGACAATAATAATAATAATAATGACAACAACCACCACCACCACCACAACAACAACAACAACAACAACAATAATAATAATAATAATAATAATAATAATAATAATAATAATAATAATAATAATAATAATAATAATATTGAGCATTAGCATTTACTAATTTACCAAAAGGTATCATACATTTTGATTTTAATATAAATTTTAGGGAGATATAAATTAAAACTTTAAGTATAATTAATGTAACTTAATATAACTGTACTTACAAACATAACATAAGTTAAATATAACATAATATGATCATAAATAGTATACACTATGTTATGTTATATTATATGATACTTAAAAATCAGTTTAATAGTAATAGAAATAATAATATTGAGTATTGATCTCTGTTAATTAATCGCATAACATTATACATTTTGATTTAGATACAAATGCTATAAATCTATCAATGGAATCAATTTTGATGGCGTAATACACCAAATAAATCCGGGTAATATTAATAAATGTACAGAGTAGGTCCAAATATGAATATTAAATGCCCAATCCCAACGTATATCTAAATGTATAAATATATATTTCTATAATATAACTAGTAATAAATATGATCATTAATATAATTACTGTAATAAGCTTTCAATAATATACATATACACTTAAGAACTAATAAAAAAAATTTACAACGAAATTTCTATATACTCACGCACATTTATATATACCAATATATAAATATATAATATATATATACATACATACGCATGTCCGTGTATAAATATATAAATATGAACATACACGATCGCAAAAATATGAAACATACTTTTGTATCTAAATATAAATAATATATAATTAATTAAACTTTCACCATGAATGCATATTTGAGAACTAATATACCAATTTAAGAAGAAAACATACACATATATATATATGTATACAAAACACACATACACAGTAATACATAAACAAAGATATCTATACGTGTTTAATACGTTCTGAGTTCAAATTCCGCCGAGGTCGACTTTACCTATCATCCTTTCGGGGTCGATTAAATAAGTACCAGTTACGCACTGGGGTTGATGTAATCGACTTTATCCCATTGTTTGTCCTTGTTTGTCCCCTCTATGTTTAGCCCCCTGTGGGCAATAAAGAAATATATATATATATAAATATATGTAGGGCGGTGGGTATGGCGATGGGGCGTGTAGGAGTGAGGTATGTAGGGGTGGGGGGAGGGAAGTACCAATGAAGAGAGAAGTTTGGTAGGAGTGAAGAGAGGAAGTACGTATCAGATGAAGAGAGGAGAGGAGGGGTATCGGATGAAGACAGTAGGGGAGTTGAGCCCAAGTGGCGCAAAGGAGCGAAGAAATAAGATTAATCCCTGTTCACGGCGAAGGCGGGAGTGCGGATGGTCCCTGTGCAAAGACAATCCGAACACAAATTGGTGTTGTAGTGAATGACCGGTAGAGCGGAAATAGCGGGAGACCGGGGTGTCATCGCGGAGTCTGATGTCTCGGAAGTGCTCCGCGAATCAGTCAGCCAAGCGGCGTCAGATGTACAGAGAAGGGCAGAAATAGTAGGAGATGCAGTAATTGACGTTGCTAGGAGTGCAGGTAAAGGAATCAGTGACATGATAGGGACGATGATGGGGGTGCCAGTGAGGATGGCGGTGTTGGAGAAGCACATATACACACACGTGTACAAACATGAATATAAATTTGTTTCACTTTTACTTTGTATTATTCCATGAACATAAATTTTATTTCACTTTAACTTTCTTAACATTACCTTACTTTTTTATTCTATAACTCATCATTCATGTTCATTATTATTATTATTAATATTATTATTGAATTAAAATAAGAGGAATAATATTAAAGCGTGCGTATGCACACACATGTACATACACACATAATAAACATGTTTCTATATTCTGAGTATTCCACACGTGCCCTAATGTAATCCTTGCTGTCCTTTCTACAGCCAATGATTTTCCATACAAGGCACTTAAAATGCAAAATTATATATTTATATATGTTTTGTCATTTTAATTTTGTTTATGACATGAAACAATTGTTGGTGAATATGTTGATTGATTAATGAATTAGATCTCTCTGTTTACTAACTCAATAATAATGTTTGATATTTTATATTTTATATATATTCATTGAAGAAATATCTCTTCAAAATATATATTAAACAAGTTTATCTTGGATAAAATATTTCTGCAAGGGGTGTAAATATCCTCATTGTGACTATATATATAAAGTAAATAATTCTATAAATATAATTATAAAATTATAATAACCCTACCAAGTAATTCCAAATGCTAGAAAAAGATGCCAAACGGCTGTAAACTCCCTGAAAGCGAGGGAATAAAAAAAAAGATTTTTTGAAAAAAATTACCCGGAGATCAATAGATTCGGGGTTTAGTGTTGTATAAAGAGTATGATAGAATATGTACTAGGCTTAAAAAAGATATACATTCGTTCGTATATCGTATATTGCACATATATTTCATGTTTGTATGTTCACTTTCTATATGCATATTAATTTCTTATTTGTTTGTTCACTTTCTGTGATGTTTGGTCCCTTGTTCGTTGGCTCGTTATTTCCCGGTTCTCGTTGGCTCGTTATTTCCAGCTTCTCACTGCCGTCTCCACCAAAGGGACTCAATATTATCGGTTGAAGGCGCGAAATCCCGTTGACCCTTTGGCCGAAAACGGATGAGGATTTGGTGACCTGTGTTTGTTTTCTGTTTGTTTGCGCATACATTACACGTTTCTTAACTTACAATCCACACACGCGCGCACACACACACACACACACACACACACACACACACACACACACACATGCGCATGTATATATATATATATATACATGTAGGTGCGTGTATATGTACGTATAGATATATATTCATGCATGAACACATACATTTTCATATGTATTCCCTTTACTGGAGGCTATACTGGGGTACCGCCTTTGTGTTAATGGCTTTTCTTTTCTGCATTGTTTCTGGTGAAGTAGCAAGCCAGACGGAGCTGCTCGTCTCTGAGGTTGTGTGGCTGAGTGTTGAGATGTTTTAAACCTTTGAAACATAAGCTATTGCAGTATCATTCTGAATGGAAAAGACGAGACCTTTGGTACTACGCAATACCGTCCAGTTCGGTGGTTAGTATTACTTTCAGTCACAAAGTGAGGAACTATACATTCTTGGATCTTCCGTATGTATATCACTTCATGCCTTACGCATCATCTCTCCAGGGATCATAGCCTCAGTTCCTTTAGCCTCTCCCAATAGCTTATCTGTTGTAGCTAGTTAATATTCTTCATGTTATACAGTTGGATATGTACTGTATTTGCCGGTGACCGCCATATCAGCACACCGTCAAATACCCGAAATATATACGTTAAGTATATGTGGTGCTTCAATATGACCGCTGTCAACTGACTGAAATAGGTAAAAGAATATATTGGGTTGTCCGGAAAGTTCGTGCTGATTTTGAAAGGAAAGAAAAAGGTCAATAAATACTTGCAATTACACTTTTAATCAACTAAATATAAATCATTTTGTTGCACAATGCGTCTCCATCTTTTCAACTTGAAAATACCTTCTTCCCAGAATTGAGGTGGTTTCATGGCAAAGAATTCATCAAGGTATCTTTTTACGTCATCCAAGGAATTGAAATTTTTACCATTGAGACTATTCTGCAGAGACCTGAATAAGTGGAAATCCAAAGGAGCAATATCTGGTGAATATGCAGGGTGAGGTAACACACCCCAGCCGAGTTGCAGCAATTTTTGTCCGGTTCCTAAAGAAACGTGCGGTCTTGCATTATCATATTGGAAAACAACACCCTTCCTGTTAGCCAATTCTGGAAGTTTCTCTTGAATTGCTGCTTTTAACTCGCCCAGTTGTGTGCAGTATTTCTCAGAATTAATTGTTTGTTTACTTGGGAGAATCTCATGGTACAAAATTCCTTTCCAATCCCACCAGACACAAAGCAAGACTTTTTTAGGGTGAAGATCCGCTTTTGGGGTGGTTAAGGGTGGCTCATGTCGCTTACTCCAGGATCGCTTTCTCTGAACATTTCGGTAGATAATCCATTTCTCATTAGCTGTCACAATTAGCTTTAAAAAAGGCACGTTTTCATTTCGCTTATAAAGCGAATCACAGATGGAAATGCGATCCAAAAGGTTCTTCTTACTCAACTCATGTGGTACCCAAACATCGTAGCGATTTGTGTACCCAAGCTTTACCAGGTATTCATGAACGATGCATTTTGATAGGTTAAGACTTTCTGCCAATTTTCGGGTTGTGCAATGTGGGTTATTCTCAATTAATGACTTGATTTGGTCATCATCTGTAGTGGATGGTCTGCCTGATCGCTCTTTATCAATAAGGCTACAATCTCCAGCTTGGAACTTTGCGAACCACATCCGTACATTTCTAAAGAAGCATCACTGCAAACTGCACATGTTTCTTTGGCTGCTTGTGAGGCATTTTTCCCTTTACAGAAAAAGAAAAGCATCAAGTGCCGAAAATGAACTTTCTTATCTTCCATTTTAAAGGGTTACAGAATTAACACAGATTATAAGAACATAAACCTTCTTCCACGAAAAAATAGCTTAAACTGTGCTCTAAATGGAGGTGTAGTCAAATCCTATTTTATGGACTGAACCATGTTCTAAAATAAGTCGAAAGGTAAGCTACTATATTTCGGCACGAACTTTCCGGACAATCCAATATATATGTGTGTGTGTCTGTATCACATTCATACAGACATGTCTGTTTCCAACTTATATATTTCTATATTTGTTTTTCCTCTCCTCTATCTTCACAAAGAACACCTCCATGATCGCCGTGGTCGTGGTTGTCATCATCATCACTATCATCATCATCATCACGACGACGACGACGACGACGACGACGACGACCACCACCACCACCACCACCACCACCATCATCATCATCATCATAATAACCGACTAATGTGTTGACTTAATACTGGTTCCTCCTCCGCTCATATTTTGCATTGACTTACCGATGCGGAACAAGGATCGGACACTAATTTTCTCAGTTATGTTCTAAGCCTATTGTAAATTATATTTGCAGCTCGAACCTTCATATTACTCGAACTATTTTTCATGTATTTTTCATGTATTTTTCAACTGATGTTGAAAGTTAATATTTTAGAAAAGTACATTATATTACTTTACCAAGTTAAGTATTTATATACTGTGCATTTACCAGAAAATGTTGACTTTTCTAATTCTTTTCTTAGTAGTAATTTTTTGAAAGCCGTGGTTTTATCCCTTGCCGCTGAAAATTACCCGTTCCTGCCGGCCAGCAGAAACGTTATGCCATGCTACAACATACAAACACAAACACACACACACACACACACACACACACACACACACACACACACACACACACACACACACACACACACACACACACACACACACACACACACACTCACACACACACACACACACACATACACACAATGATTCTTCACTATTATACATCGCAATAAGTAGGTATGAAATGAATGGCATATACTGAACACGTAATGTCTTGTTTTTATCTCTGTGATATTTATATCGAGATAGGTATAACTTCAAGTTTGTATAACGAAACTGAAAGGTGCTGATGTGTCCTATGCAAAATCACTCAGCAGAAGCATAAATGCAACAATACTAAAAAAGAACAATAATCAAGAAGATAAATGAAAGAAAACATTCTTCAGTGTAGTATATTTTTTATTGTGTTTATGATGATTAATATATTTATTGGAAGCTTTGGAAAACATCTGTAAAACACATTTCACTTACTTAGGTATTAGTCTTCCAAGTTACAACAGATTGCGATAGAGGATAATGAAATATATGGAATAGTGAGACAGAAAACGTCATGATTATCAATGCAATTATAGAAAAAATCTCCGCCTACGGTTGCTTAAAATATAGAAATAGCGGTCATAACTCTATTTTTATCAGATATTGGAAATTTGTTGTGAAGTAGATGAGTGGGTGTGATTGTGGCTTTGAAAATATACGGTGAATGTAGCAATAAATGTCTCAATTGTGTTAGATCTCATCACAGAAAAACATTCATCACAGATGGTAAGACAGTAAATTAATGTGTATATATTTACGTATGTCTGTATGTGTATGTATGTTTGTATGTATGCGAGTATATATATAATTATATATATATAATTATATACATGATTTTGAAATAGAGGGAGAATAGGTACACTGATGATGGGATCGACAATGTGTGTGAATCTAATTTAGGGAATACACTGCCTTGTGTTAATATCGTTTATAATAAAATGAGTTGAACAATTTTATACGAAATATGATTATAAGCATGTATATATATATATATATATATATATATATATATATATATAGAGAGAGAGAGAGAGAGAGAGATAGATAGATAGATAGATAGATAGATAGATATATAGATAGATATATAGATATATGTATGTATGTATGCACACACATACACACACACACACACACACACACAAACGCACACATACACTCACACTCAAAGTGTAGAGATTATATATCTTATTAGTTGAGCCTGCTTGAATCGGTCAATTATAGCCTCACATAATTGCCTCTTGGTGTGAAACTTCATTCTCGGAGTGCTATAATTTTCTATTCAAGTTTTTGCAATATTGAACCAATTCATATTCTTTAAACATATGTCACTGAAAATATGAAAATATCTCTTGCCATTGACTAACTCTAATTCGAAATATTACGAATATATTTAGTTGTATATTAATTGTTACGCTGTTTCTTTGCTTCAGTCATTTGAGTAGTATATTATACGTAATACACACAAACACACACTCACACACACACACACACACACACACACACACATGCACACACAAACACACACATACACACACACGCACTCACGCACGCACGCACACACCCTGCCATATATATACAACAAATTATAAATAATGGTTATCACATTCATTTATTGCAGTAAATTTGACATACGACTGTTTCCGATCATCATTATATGTTCATTTTTAAAGAAGTAATGCTATCTGCTATCCTCATCAGAGACAGAATTCTGATGAAAAACAAAGTAGAACAATGATAAATGAACGATACACTCTTGAGAGAGGGAGCTAAAAGAGGGAATAAGTATAAGTTGAGTGGAAGAGAGATATAGAAAAAAAAAGGAAAAAGAAGTGATGAGCTTGAAAAAATAAAAACCAAAGAGAAAGAGACAGAAAGAAAAGGAAGAGAATGAACAGACTAGGGGAGGCACGGTATGAAAAAGGAAGAAAAGGATATATGATAGCTAGAGATTAAAGAGGGGACAATAATATAAACAGTAGTGTGTGTAATTGGGTCATCACAATCAAAAACATACACAGGTCTTCTGGTCAGATACTATACAGATAATGTATTAGTCAGCTTGGAATGAAAAAGCAACAACAATAATAAGGTGGGTTGGTGGAGAATGCTCTAGCAAAAGCGATAATAAATAGAAAAGGTTAAAAATAAAATAAATAAATTAGATAACTTGCATTTATCCTTTAGGTATCATACCGATCTTGCCCATTGCTTTTTACTTTAGAATTAAAATCATCTAGGGAACCTACTGAAGGATTTATTATAGGAATGCTTACAGCTATTGGTTAATTCTTGCCTTAGGTTACTCTCTGACGCAAGTACGAGGGACGGCTGAAAATTCATTGGCTGAGCCAGATACTCTTATGGAATGGGAACAAATGAAATTTATTTTTCAAGGTAGTCCCTTTTGCAGTCTACACTCTTCTTCCATCAGTGTTACAGTGCTTAGATCCCATTGATGAATAAGATTTTTTCTCAATGATCAAAAAAGTCATCAACAGCAGGTATAACGTCATCACCACTGTAATACTATTTTCCGGCAAAGTGTTTTTCATGTTGGAAAACAGATCATAGTCAGATGAGGCCAAATTGGGAGAGTGGTATAGGCGTGTGTGATTAACGAATTCAACGCTACAGTCATGTACAAGAAACATTGAAACCAAGGACTTGTATACTGGAGCATTGTTCTAATGAAACAAAACCTCTTGCATCAGATTTCGTGGGCGTTCGGTGCTGAAGCCTTTCGTAACTGCCACAGCAAGTTGGTATAGTACTCTCCATTGATGGTCTGGCCCTTTTGAAGATAGTCAATAAACATAATGCCTTTTGCATCCCCACAAAAACTGAGGCCATCACCTTCCCTGCGGATGAAACGACCTTAGCCGTCTTTGGAACAGGCGAGGAGGGAAAATGACGATCCCAACACCCATTCCGGGTTAGGAAACTGTCAAGCTAGCAAACTGGATCTGCCTGAAACAATGTTAGATTTTTCTCTGATGTGATCTGCCTGGTACGCTTTTGATCAGAATATTTAGTACCTGCCGAGCAAATCCTTCGTCATGCCCAGTCCATTGTGCAGAATATTCTCAACTCTTTCACGGGATATGCTAATAACATTGACTGTTTGATTGTAGTCAATCGCCTGTCATCCATCACCATGTGGTGAACACGAGCAATGGTTTCCTCGGTGGTTACAATTGCAGGGCGCTCAGACCTTGGGTCATCTTCAAGACTTCGTTATCCTCCTAAATTCAGCTGCACACTTTTAAACTGTTGACAAAGCTGGAGCATCATTCCCCCCGTGTGGAAACCATGCCAGCATTAATGACCTTGGAAAGTAAACCCTTTATCTGCAGGTGCATCATAATACCATAATACCAAATTTTGTCGATTTTCAAGAGAAGTCGCTACTAGTTACTTTGAAGTCTTCTGTGAACAGTCAGGTGTCAGTTTTGCCGGAAAAAAATAATGCAGTAATGATATGAAGGTTTGAAATTAATGCATGCAAGATTTCTCTGCTCTAGCATCACTCATTTGTAGTCATCCACTTTTCAGCCACAACACGTTTTGAAGTGACTTATCTAAGTAGAGTTCGCATGTCTTTCGTCCTATTTAATACTTTTTGCTCCACTAAAAATCGACCGTTCTAAATCACATTTTTTTTTTCTTGTGCCTATTTTGCCATATTAGCTTGCTAACTGATGTCCAATTTTCTTTTTTTGTGTTTAAGTGACGAGATGTGGTTAAAGAAGCTTAAGAATTGTTACATAACATTCTATGTAATCGTAAGTTTTAGTATGGGTAACAACAATGCATTTGCAGACTACGTTCTCAAGACATAATTCATTTAACGGATATCTATTTCCTCCTCTTCAGTCATAATTCCTCGTGTCCTTCTTATTACTACCAGCTGTGTGGTTATGAGTCCTATTGTTGTTGTTAGTACGCCAGGTGAAATGCTCAGCGGCATTTCGTCCGCTTTGACGTTATGAGTTCAAATACCGCCAAGGACGATTTTGCCTTTCATCCTTTCGGGGTCGATAAATTAAGTACCAGTGAAACACTGGGGGTCGATTTAATCCGCTTGTCCCTCCCTCAAATGTTCAGGCCTTCTCTCTTTAGCAGAAAGGATTCTTCTTCTTCTTCTTCTTCTTCTTCTTCTTCTTCTTCTTCTTCTTGTTTGGTGAACACTCACAGCTTATTTTGCTGGAAATGATGGAAAGTGTCGGCTGTCCACAGCCAGCAGACTAAGGTGACACTTGTTTACTGGTCATACATCAAGAACTCTTTGCAGAGTTCTTGCAGTTCCAAGCAATGCTAATTTTTGATAATATTATTATTATTATTATTATTATTATGTTGTTTTTTCTTCTTTCTTCAAATTTTCTTCCATTTCTCACCAAGTGTTTTCTGTACACCTAGGGCAGAGAAGCTCATTGTATGCATTCCCAGTTTACACACGCAAATTCACAGGTAAATTCACAGATAATTGTGGCCCGGTCATTGTCATGTACCTTCTTTGGCACATGTTTATACCATTTCTTGTCAGTTTTTATGTTGCAATGTTTGGCATATTGTCCTGCTTTTATAGTTGCTTGTGGTCAGGCATTGGTCTTCTGCAGTGAAAATCAGTCCCTCTCTTTAAGCTTTTAGTCCTGAGTTTTGGGGCAATTTTCGGCTTTTACTAAGGCTCACTTCTTTTTTGTCAAACCGTGCAGGGTATTGGTCATGGAGTGAGTTTTCTCTCCACTTCTTCTTCAGGTTCTTTTCTAGTTCTCTTTTCATATTTTTTGTTGTCTCTTCTGTTATGTTGTCATCTGATCTCAGTTAGTTTCTGCTTTGTATTTTATCGCCTTCTTATATATAGAGAAAAGTGTTTTCTTTTTCTCGTGTTGCTTTATTACATAGAGTAGTCTTCCACTTTTTGTTTCTAGGTACTTTTCTAGCCCAACTGTTGTTATTTTATAATAGTTCTCTATCTGTATCAGACCACGACCTCCTTCTGAGCGGTGTAGATATATTCTCTGTGTCTGCTTTGGGGTGGTAACTTCGGTATGCTGTTAATAATTTTCTGGTTTTTCCAAGTTTCTCAATTCACTGATCTTACGGTTTATGATGTTGAAGCTGTGATTTATGACATACCGAGCGTATTTATCCCTAATATTTTATTTTAGCATTGAGTTCAGTGTTTAATATTAATTTAACACTTATGTAATACTCTCTCCTTAATTTTCTCTTCCATTTCTATGATGTATTTTAGCTGTTTCGTCTATGCCTAGATATTTCTATGAACGAGTGTGGTTTAATTCTCTGATTCCTGTGTCTATGCTGATTGCAGCGTTATCATCATTATTATATTATTATTATTATTATTATTATTATTATCACTACTACTACTACTACTACTACTACTACTACTACTACTACTACTACTACTACTACTACTACTACAAATTCTGTTATAGTTACTATTGTTCTTATTGTTGCTACCATTGATACAATCGCATTTGATTGCATAATTGTTTATTTCACCATTCCTTTTGGAACTGACTTTCCACTTTCCACTCTCCCATTGCAGTATCTGTAGCTGCACGTCCCTTTACTAGTGTCATGTTCATCGCCATCTCTCTTGTTATTTCTATTTCTATTGCTCTGTTTATTGGTTTTACTATTGTTATCATTTTATTACCGTCCTACCTTGGTTTTCGATGCCTGCATTTCCAGTATTTCTCACAACATCCTTGCCCAAATTCTTACTATGTTCCCCCCCCCCCATTTCTCTCACTGCGGTCTCCAGTCCACTCGCTACTATTGGCCTTATTAATTCTGCTATATTCCAGCGTCTCATCTCCATCAGTAGCTCGTCTAGCATTTATAGTCGTGTCACTATTACAATAATAATAATAATTACTATAACTGAAGTCTTTATTTCTATTCTTATTCAGAGACCAGTTTTTATAAACGAGATTGTTATTAATATTATTACCAATGTTATTATCCTTACCATTGTTTATGCCGTTATTATCTCAAGTATTTATTGCGCACCCCACGTTCAGCGTATCATTTGCAACACCACTATTTTGAGTGTTATAACCTCTTCTCTGACCACAATCCCCACTATTATTACACTTATTTTACTACTGGTAACATCATAAACACATTCCTCACTAGCACTATTATTCATAATGTAGCTATAGTTACTCCCAGTGTAAATATTAATTGTATATTCCTTCCGCTTGCGGTTGATTTTATAGTTTCTAATTCCTTTATTCTACGGGTGTCGTGGGACTCTACTATTTGTGCAAGGCTTCTTTTGTGGAGTAAGCAAATTTCACAGAATGCGGGTTAAACGACCTTCCCTGTTTGCCCGACTGAGGGAAATGTTTGTCAAAGGCCGCTAAAAATTTCCTCGGGATGTTAGTGACAATTTAGACTCCAAATGCAGTGTTGAACCAGATAATTCTCTTATATTCGTTTTTCTTATTTATGCGGTAAAAATCTGTGGTTCCATTTTCCTTCCCCCAGTTGTCCCGTTTAGTTTACTCTCATCTTGATTATTTTTACAACTACTCTTATGTCTGTCATTGTCCCTACATCCATCATTTCGGGTATCGCCATGTTAATATATCTATCATTCTCGAGGGATCGTCTAGGTTTACCATCTGATGGATCTCAGATCTTAACTTTCAGTTGTTTCATGCTATTGTGTTCCATTATCGCATGTGAATTGCTAACGGGAGAGGTGTACTCTCCGACCTCACTAATATAACGTATATTTTAGTATTTCATTCCTTAGTATTCCTTAGTATATTTTAGTATTTCATTCCCTCTCCAAATTGAAATCCCTCCACTATTACTGCTCCGGGTGGTACTCGAGTTAAGTTTATCAGATGATGTAATATCATTACTCCTACTCAGATCTCCATGAGGGATATTTTGGATTTTCATTAACGCATAACCAACTTTGATCTCAGTATATATTTTGATTAATGTTCACATACACATCACTGTAAATATTTCATCCCACTACTTTAGCTTTTGAGTTTTTGTATATTTATTTATCCTTCCCACCAAAATGAACAATTACCTCCCCTGTCCCGAATAATAACGATCACCGATTATCTCCCCCTAGATTTTTCTATCTGTTGATTCATTTCATTAACAAACCCCCAAACACGACATGGACTAAAATCTTCTTAAGAAAATACAAAATAACAATAATTTCAATCAAATGATTAGCGAAAGCGAAACCGGTCGACAAACACAACAGTCGTTCCCTTATAAAATATATTTTAAAATATATCAAAACTATTTAAACTGTGTGCATTTTCCTTCTTTATATATA
>NC_068993.1:30687262-30691725 GCF_001194135.2 Octopus bimaculoides
TATATATATATATATATATGCAGGCATGTATGTGTGGAAATATGTATGCATGTATGTATGTATGTATGTATGTAGACATTCAGATATATGCATGTATATATGTATGCTGGTGTGTATATATCTGTATGGTAAACTTGAGGAGACCCTTAAAATCACAAAACTGTTCCTAACAAGACTAAATCAATGCATCATTCAACATCAGATGGCCCGAAGGTGACATATTCTCAGAAACGACACGCAAATAGCGAAATAAGCAGAATCTTGATCTTACGTAAACGATACGTTTTTATAACCAGAAATGATAATATCTTAGGACTCTGGTTCCTGGAACGTATTCATAATGTGAAGATATCACCGACAATTTTCTCAGACCATAGCATAATTAAACTCACAATGCATGATCAGAAATTAAAGATTTATTCCACACAGATAGCACCAATACCCTATTCATTCTGAACCTGTATAAGGCTGACTAGAAGTCAATTAAAAAACAGATCCTCCAGCAAAATTGGCCCAAAACTCTCCCAATTCAAGACATTGTTATCAAACTCAAACTTTTGTGCCAAGAGTACAACCCATATACATCAAATTTGTTCAAGAAGGAGGAGCCAACACACGCATAGACACTATATCCAGAGATAGAAAAAGTTCTTATGAGACGGAGAATTATGATCTCAAATAGCTTTAATAAACAACTTAATAACAGTGACAAGTCCGTCCCTAAAGAGGCTTTTTAGAGATCAAAGGAAGAAAAACCAGGGTGATTGAAAATATAAAAATGAATCCTAAAGCCTTCTATAAATTTGCAAATGAACCTACCTATGGGCGTTGCAATACAGGACCACTGTTTGAAGAAAACGGCTCACTGACTGCAGATCCCAGAAGAACAAATGAAATTTAAGTAAACAATTCCAGAGTGTTTTCACTTCACCACCGAGAGATATGCAAATAAGCAAGTCTGATGAATCCCATACCGTAGATCTATATGAGAAACACATAAATGGAGAATATGTAATATCAGCAATTGATGAGATGAACTCGAACTCAACAACGGCTCAGATGGATTTTCCGCTATTTCTTTTAAAGACATGAAAGAAAGCTCTCACAAAATCACAGCAAATATCCTTTCAGAGTTTCCTTGCTTGAAGCAAACTTCCCAAAACGTTAAAAAGGAGTGTGATTTTCAGGTCCATCTCCTTGACATCATATATTGGCAAAATTATACGACGCATCGTCAGCAGGAGGTTGACCACGTTTGTAGAAGATAGCTCGCTCAGAAAATGCGCAGCATAAATATATATATATATATGTATATATATGAATACAATTATAAATGTATTTAAACATTACAATGTAAGCCAGAGTTTGGGCCATGAAATGTATAATCATTAAATCGGTACCAATATTCATTCTTTTTCACGTGTTACATAGTTTGCTTTTAATTTTTTTAAACGTTAAGCTAAATTTATTTATTATTTTAAGTTATGTCAAAGACAAAGAGAAAAAATTGAATTAAGTAATAAATATATTTCTTAAAATTTTTATTTGATAAATCTAAGTTGAATATAAAAACTACTTACAACAAACTTTATTTCATTGGACCAGTATCAATATGTTGTTCCTCTCCGAGCGTTGTCGATATTATACAGAAATAAAAAAATTGGCATAAGCATAAATTTGACATATTGTCGTAATGCATTTGTCTGTGTGTATCTGTGTGTTTGTGTTGATGTATGTACGTAAATACATGCATATTAATATTTCAAGAGTGTGTTTATGGGTAAATTTTGCGTACTCATACACAAGGTTTATAAACATACATTCAGTCTGGCTGTGTAAACACTCTATAGTTGAGTGAGTGGGGAGAAGCTCGACAAACTTCAGTTAGGTATTGTCTTTTCAATAGCTTTTACAGTGTGGAAACAGATTATAGATATTTACAAGAATATCTATAATTTTTGCATGTCAAAGCATTTATAGTCAGCGTGTAGACACATTTTTGAAAAGGTTTAAATACACATATGAAAAAAATGCATTCAACTTTCTGTTGTATAAATATACACTGTTGTTAAACCACAAGGCTTGCTTCGCAAAGAAAAACCCATAGCATTTTGACTAGTTTCGAATGATCATATTACTTTACCTACAATTTCTGTTTTCGTCTTTTAAACAGGGCAAGCAGCTGAAAGCTACTTAAAAAGAAATACTATGGGTTACACACACACACACACACACACACACACATACACACACACACACACACATGTAATATATATGTATATATATATATGTAAATGAGTATATATGAATAAATATTTTTATATACCTATATTACATATATATAGGATCATAAAAATATAATGTATGCATGTGTGTAGATGAATGTGTATTTATATATAGGTATATAAGTATACATTCATACACATATATATATGTATGCATGTAATGTGTGACTTTCGAAAAATTTCGGTCGATCAGGTTTGCTACCCAACTGTTCCGCTGTTGATGTTATAAATGAGCCAGTAGCATACACAAAATCCTGCAAAGGCACATGGGAAGAGGAATCTGGAGATGATATCTATACGTCGAGCTTTTCGGAATCCTTTGGTGTAGAGTAGTGATCGTGCATTTTGGGTTCTCTTGATTATGTCGTTGCGCTGAAAAAAGAAATATACATGTATATATATATATATATATATATATATATATAAACACACACACACACACACACACACACACACACACACACACACACACACACACACACACACACTTTTGATTATTTATGCACACACAAACGAAAACTTATGGAAATATGGAAGACAGGTTAATTGAAAGATACATAGAAATCATATACATATATATTTCTGTTTGTCGCTCCATTAGCTTCTGTTCCACATATTAATAGGTTTGCGTTTATGTGTGTGTGTGTGTGAATGAACATATATGCATACGCACAGGAGCACCCCTCCCAACACTTAACGTTACAATCTTTCAGCTATACTATCTTTGAGAATCACAGTTTACACAAAGTTAAAGAAATAATGCTATACTTGGTTACGAAACACTAGAATTTAAAAAAAAACTAGTATTAATTTAATAAGATATATATGAGAATACGTTGCATGTTCTCCATATAATTTCTCAATTTCAAATTTCTAATACTGCTGATCGACTCCCTAGTGATAGCTACACAATGCTTTCAAATTTTGGCACAAGGACAGCAATTTCAGGGGAAGGGGTAAGTTGATTTTATCGACTGCAGTGCTTATCTAGTACTTAATTTATCGACCTCGAAAGGATGAAAGTCAAAGTCAACCTTGGCGAATTTGAACTCAAAACGTAAAGACGTACTAAATGTCACCAAGCATTTTGACCGGCTTGCTAACGATCGACTAGTTTCAACAGCTGCCACCTTTTAAATTTTGTTTCCCCAAAATACAGTTCAACAGCAACCTGTAGCTACTTCGAGAATTAAGGCTTTCTAAATCTCTTCGTTGAGGTTTAAAATGATTGAAAGAAGACAACTCGAGCATCAGCTGTTAATAATGCTTTTAACCTAAAATTACATACCCGCATATCATAGTTTCCAACTATATGAAGAAGATCTCTTGAAATTAATAAAAGAATATTCAATTTAGAAACTGAACACAGAATAATAACTTAAGTGAATCAAATGCAACTTTAAGGCCGCGAGCTGACAGAATCATCGCACGCTTCCTGTGTTATTCAAGGTGTACGTGAGTCATTTTTGACGGTATTTTCACAGTGTTAACATCGTTTATTTTGTTTCAGTGTTTTAAACACTTCGATTAATAGTTTTTGTGCTGCTTTGCAGCAATTCGTTTGTGCTTCCCCTCCTCATAGTGGAGGGTTGGCTTAGTGAAAAAGATGTCTGAAGAAGACTTCCGCTTTTCAGATATGTCGTCTTCAGAGGAATAAGTTTTGAAAACTGTCAAGAGAATGGACGAAAAATTAAATGAAGAAAAGAGAAACTTTGCGGACGTGGCAAAGCGCCAGGAAAATGATATTAATATTGGTGAATTTTAAAATTACAAACTTTTTTTAGGTCGGATGGATTTGACGTGAAATTGCCCCCCACCCCGCGCAAGAGACGCTTAATGATATTAAAGAAAGAACAATTTTGTACAAAACATTTTCAATAATTGAAGGAAAAATTGACGTCATGACAACGGGTCAAATAGAAAAAGCGTTAAGACCAATATGGCATGAAATTGTGTGCCTTGTGAGAGGTACTAAGTTCGGAGTAGTGGAGGTGAGATTCAGAGGACGCGGCAACAGCAAAAAAGCACGCAGCGACTACCATTATGAGTCAGGAAGTGGTGCTTTCGGCCACTTACCGTGGACAACGTGTGACCGGAGGGTGGAGGGAATTCCGCAAGAGATAGATGTGGCCTGAATAGCAGCCGCTGTCCTTCTGAGAAATGCGGACAACATAGCGG
>NC_068993.1:30691998-30697588 GCF_001194135.2 Octopus bimaculoides
TGAGGAGCCACATCAGAACGGACTGTCCTTCACCGACCAAAAAGACGGAGGAGATACAAGAGGAAGAGCTCCAGAAAGAGCAAGAAAATAAGGAGGAAGAAAAAATGTTAGCAGAAGTAAGTAGAGAAGAAAGAAACAGACAACGAATGGGAAACAAGAGGATAAAGGAACAAGAGAAAAAGAAAAAATTAAGCCCCATAACCACCCAACTCTCACCCATCCCCCTCTGATACAGAAAAATGTACAGACAAGAACTCTCAAACTCCCACCACCAGACAAAAAAAAAATGCCACGCAGTAATGTATGATGACTCAAATGAAAAACTGTGTAAAGAAGTGTTTTCTTGGGAAGACTTTAAAACAGTTGGAACAACGAGTTTTGACAACATAAAGGGATGGCACTGTTGCGCGTTGTGCTGGGATGAACTTAAAGGAAAAATTACAAGATTTAAAAGCGGATATAGGTGTTGGGAAGTGAAATTGGATTAGGAGAGAACTCACTCTTCCCGGTTTGGATGTTTTTAGTAGAGTCCTTTCCGTTGCAAGCATTCGAGCAAGGTCCCCTGGTCTTTCTACACCTCTCCGAAGTGCCACCGGAAGTGTCTTCCTCCCTGACTGAAAGAGCAAAACATTCACAACGCATAATCACATCAAACAACCTCCAGTCAATGAAATAACATGATTCACACGATACGCAGTAGTCTACCGACACACATTATTAAACTACTTCGACGCACATTTCACATATGCTACACAGTAGCTACTAAAAGGTAAATACCGAAAGTCAAACTGATGTTGTATACAAAGCCATTCTACACCCAGAGATGTCAATTCTGCACACACTTCAAGAACAGGAATGTGCAAATGATATGCATCAGAAAATTCGCACGTGACTTTAAAAAAACAAATAATAATAATTATTTCCTATATGAGCCAGTCTAGCATGTGGCAATAATGTTCATAGGGTAGAACGGCCAACTTCGGCGACTATCGTTTGTTCGTACTCCAGCACAACACATTCTTTATTTTCATGAACATACAAGTAAACTACTATTGAAAAACCGTATAGATCTGCTTAGAATTGGATAAGACTTGCTCGCTGTAGCCCTCAAAAAGCGTAGAGATGTCCTTTGCCATCCAAGTTTGCAAAATGACTTTCAGACTCGTTCGTGCCCCTGTTGTGTTGCCCCAGTGCGAACAAATCATATTTCATGTTTCATGTCCTATAAATATTTAAAATCCATTTTCACCGCAAGTACAAGCTATCCGATCGCATTTTTTTCTTCTTTATTTTGGTCGATTCATTTAATTGATTTCGTAGATATTTATCTATCTCAGTTTTCAATTTCTACATGTTTACTAAAACTAAAAAATTCTGCTTTAGAAAAGTATATTGGGGATGATGACGTTGATGATGTTGTTTGTGGTCGTGATGATGACTATGGTAGTGATAGCGAAGATGATATGACAGTGAGCAAATGCCTACCAGCTATAAGTGAAAAGCTATAAGCACCAGGCTCTCAAGTGTTAGAAGCTTTCACGCAGGTAAAAACCAGTTATAAAAATGTTTCCAATATCTGTTTACTCCTGAATGAGTGAACCAAAACCGAAAGAAAAGTGCTGCAAATTGGATACAAGAGCAAATAAATAAATAAATGAGGAAGACTATTTTAAAAGACGAAGCAATATTTTAAACTAAATTAATGCTGCAAAGTAAAACAGAAGAAAAAAAATGTAGAAATGACAGCTCGTGTATAGGAAGAGGCCAAATAAAGTCTTGAAATACAGAGAAATGCCAATAAATATTTGAATATGAATGCAGAAGAGAAAACATTTTACGAAGAAAATTTCTTACCAGAATGTAAGACTAGAATATCTCCAAAATGTGCACGTAGATTAATGTTAGATAAATAAAAATAATGTTAGTCAATAATATATTTCTTTTTAATTCTCACAGTATAATTATCTTTAATTAACTTTTAATGTCTTCTTTAATAACTTAACACTAATTAAACTATTTGGTTTCATGTCAATATCATCTCTAAATGATCTATTTTCAATATATAGATGTTTTCGATCTAGTTTGGATTCTTTGCTATCAAATTTGAATTCTTTGCAACCAAATTTGAATTCTTTGCAATCAAATTTGAATTTTTCAAAGGGACTTTGTAAGACAAGCGAAAACGCAGAAAACGGTCAACAGGCATGCGCTGAAGTGTTGTAAACGGTAGAAAGTAGGAGTCTTCCTACTCGAAAGAATATTCGATGACCAAAAATCGATTCGTAGCTAGTTTCTCGAAATTGGTGCTCAAGCCTTGAAAAGAAGAGTTAAACTACATCAACCTTACGGCTGATGTAGTTTAACTCTTTTTTTTTCTGTTTGGAAATGCTCGGTTATCCAAGGCGAGGCAAATAACGAGCCGGAGCTTTACCAATTGATATCTGAAAAGTTCGATGAAATAACTCATGATCACTGCGATAGCTTCTACCAAAAGATGCTCCGTTACGTCGACCGGTCTGAACAAGGGCAGATCATAAACGAATGATTCTTTTTCTCTTTTTTTTTTGCGTATGTTTGAACAGTTAATTCAAGATAATTTGTACGTTTTTACAAACTCCAACTTTTTTTTTGCGAGAAATATCAGTTGGGAAAATTTACAAACCCTTATCTCAGGATAGCTAATAGACCTGGTCTGATTTCTTTAAATTCTTTAAAGCGCGGGTTTATGCTACATCTTCCCTCCCCTCTGGTACGTCTTTTAACTAGACTGTCTATTTTACATGGCATGCCCGTGTCTTAGATGACATGTGGACGCATTCTGGCAGGTCGTTATATCAAGATTAGTATGAGCTCATTTTATTCTTTATGCCTACATATGGTGAATTGCTATTAGTAATAGTATTATGCAAAAGTAATGCTCATAAGTTCTTGATAGCTGCAGAGTTTTCATTCGAGAACTATGCTATTCGTGCTTTCTATTCAAACTTTACCCAAGAGTGACCTTCAAAGAACCAGTCCGTTCGCTTTGAGGAGATGCAGATTGAACAATGTTTTAACAAAAAAAGTGACTTCATGAAACAGTTATAAAGAGCAAAGAGCTTACTATTCGAGTTTATCCAACTCGAGTTTGTTGTCCCAAGCTAGGGGGTTAGATCAAAGTTCGAGTAACAGTGGGCTCTACTGGACGAGTTAGATAAGATAGACATGTATTCCTTTATGGCTGATGTAGTTTAACTCTTTTTTTTTTCAAGGCTTGAGCACCAATTTCGAGAAAACAGCTTCAAATCGATTTGTTGTCATCGAATATTCTTTTGAGAATGAAGACTCCTACTATCTACCGTTTGCAACACTTCAGTGCATGCTTTTTGACCGTTTTCTTCGTTGTAGCTTGTCTTACAAAGTCCCTTTGAAAAATTCAAATTTGATTTCAAAGAATTCAAATTTGATTGCAAAGAATCTAAACTAGATCGAAAACATCTATAAATAATGCAATAACGTATTGTTTTGTACATTTACTGATTAGTCCTTCACTACTCACGGCAAATACGTCAGTTTAAGGCTTCACTGGTGAGTCTAGAATAAGACCAGCGGGCATCCAAACTTGTCTATATTGGTTGTCGCGAAAATGTTGCTTCTTCCTCACCACATTATTTCTTGTTATCTTTATTATGGGTACCCATAATAAATATGTTAATACTACCTGTCTGTCGACCTGTCTCTTGTGACATTACTTAATTATTGTTAAATAACGTCTTATTGTTTTGCTTTTCCATTATGTTAGCAGCAACTAAGGCGGCGAGCTGGCAGAATTGTTAGCATGCTGGACGAACTGCTTAGCGGTATTTTGCCCGTCGCTCCGTTCTGAGTTGAAATTCTGCCGAGATCTACTTTGTCTTTCATCCTTTCGGGGCGAATAAAATAAGTACTAGCTGAACACTGGGGTCGATGTAATCGAATCATTCCCTCCCCCAAAACTGCTACCCTTGCGGCAAAATTTGAAACTATTATGTTAATTTTATTGTCTATATATGTAGCTCATCAGATTATTATTTCTAGTTAGCATTTTAATGTCCACTGTGTTCATTCTGTTGTCATAAACCTGTATAACTGTACAAGAAAGTCACTCTCACCTTTAAAGTATAATCAATAACAATAATATTGGGAAGTATATTTAATAGGCCAATCTATACTGCTGTGTCTCAATAGGTAACACTAGCAGACGGCTATCTTAAACTAAAATATATCACAAAGACATGCTCAAATCCGAGTCGATCATCCGAGAGTGTGCTTTATAAAACCAGTACGTAAACGCATTATTAGCATAATGAAGGAAATAAACAGATAACAATGTAGTAAGTCTCAATACCTGTACTGATGAATGAAAGAAGCTTAATATTCGTAATAAAATATAACTGATAAAAAAACAGGAGTGTTTACAAGGATCTGAATATCAAGCTTGGTTAGCATGTTCTACTAGTTTTTTTTCGATTCGACGAAGGACCTCGAACGGTCGGTCACACGATCATTTAGAAATAACAGGCAATACTCCATCATACTATCTTAGAAGGACACTGAAGATATGTAAAGATACACTAAAATATAGGATAGTCACAAAGGGAACGCATTTGCTGATATGTCCGGTCGATCATAGATGACCTGGAACAATAACAGCAACCACTTATTCAACAAATAACTTAGAGGAAATAAATCCAGACTAAACTAGACTACATTTTCTAACAATTCTGCCCGACACACATATTCAAATAATTTATGATTTAATGTTTAGACACAGCAGAAGCAGATGATTCACTCACTTATAGTAAAAACTTTGAAAAGTCTACAAACTAGTTTCTTTTTAGTGGCACGCGAACTTAATTTGGATAATCTGTTCACCTGTAATCTTCTATCTTTCCTTAGTTTTGTATACATTTATAATTAGGATATGATTAATCATTGATAAGCAAAGTTTGAGCACATTGTAGAAACAAGGGGAGAATACACACACACACACACACACACACACACACACACACACACACACACACACACACACACACACACACACACACACACACACACACACACACACACACACACACACAAACACACACACACACACACACACAATTTACGCACTGATATACAGATATGAAAAACACACGGACACATATATGCAAGAAAGTGTGTGTATGTATATACATACACATACTTTCTTGTGTATATACATATGTACATATATACACTTTCTGTGTATATACATATGTATATATACATATGCAAGTATATATATGTGTGTATGTATATAAGTACATATGTGTGTGTATATATATATATATATATATATATATATATATATGTATATACATGTATGTACATACATATGTATGTATATATAAATGTATGTATATATAAATGTATGTATATATATATGTATGTACATATATGTATGTATGTATATATGTATATGTATTTATATATGTATATGTATGTATATATGTGTTTATATATATATATATATATATATATATATATATATATATATATATGTGTATTTATGTATATATGTATTATTCTTTACTTTTACTCTTTT
>NC_068993.1:30699602-30700386 GCF_001194135.2 Octopus bimaculoides
AGGAAAAGAGATTGGAAAGGTGCAAGAAAATTATTACATGGTTCAAGAAAAAATCCTCCATTGTAACGATCTTTTCAGATGAAAAGATTTTCACTGTCGATGCTGTTCTGAACCGCAGAAATGACAGATTTATCGCAAAATTGACTGCTGAGGTTCAGGGGACATTCAAAACAAAACATCCTGCTCAAGTTATGGCTTTTGGTGTTGTGGCTTCCGATGGAAAGAAAATGCCTATAAAATTCTAGAAAGCTGATGAAAAGATCAATGTTAATACTTACTACAAAACTCTGAGATACCAGGTATTGCCATGGCTTAAAGCAAACTACCCAGATGGTAATTATGTATGGACACAGGATGGTACTTCAGCCCACGCAACTAGAAAAATACAAGATTTCTGCAAATCTAACTTTAGCAATTTTTGGGAATCATGTTTATGGCTGCCTTCTAGCCCAGATCTAAACCCTCTGGATAATGCTATTTGGGGGGTTTTAGAACATGATACCAATAAAACATCACACAATAATGTCGACTCTCTTAAAGATACTATTAAAGAAGAATGGGAGAAGTGGTCTCTCGAATATTTGAGAAATACTTGTGCAAGTTTCAAGAAGCGTGTGAAGGCAGTTATTGAGAAAGAAGGAGAACACATAGACTAAAAATATTTTCTATTATGTAAAGTTTCTTGTGGGAAATAAATTCTCGTGACTTTCAATAAACTAATTGGTCATACACTGTCTTTCAATCCTTGCCTCAAAATATTGTAAGTTTTGCTTCTCCACCCTGT
>NC_068993.1:30703559-30705765 GCF_001194135.2 Octopus bimaculoides
TATATATATGTATATATATATATATATATATATATATATACAATATTCTTACCTCAATGCTATCAGAGAATTCCGCAGCAGTTCGCATTGACATGAACTTCTTCAATTGGTGTCTGTCAAGGATGTTGACAAAAGCAAATTCCAGCAAGGCTGCGAAGACAAAGCAAAGACAAGCAGCCATCCAGACATCAATAGCTTTTATATACGATACCTTCGGTAGTGTAGTTATAGCTGATGTCTTTTGAGTTGTCATGGTTAACACTGTTAAGATTCCGAGTGAGATACGTGCTGGTACAGCATCTACGTTCAGCCAAAACGAAACCCAAGAGATAACTACAATGAATATACTTGGAATGTAGATTTGAATCATGTAGTAGCCGAGGTTCCTTTTCATAGTGAATTTCAGTTCGAGACACGAGACATTTCCTATAAAAGAAATGGCATGTATAAATATATTTATATGTATGTATATTTAGTCTGTAAAACGTTAGACATAAAATTCAATGCAAAAAGTAGAAAATCTATAATATTATATTCAATGCTGTAAAGCTACATCGGTGACTCGAGGGTTTAGAGTTTCTAACCAGATTATATACCAAACTTTGATTATAATCGGGCATGTAATTATAGGCCGCTGTGTAAATAATACAGCTTCCAGGCTTTTATCTATAACGTTTTCATTTGTTTCAGTCATTAGACTACGGACATATTGGAGCACTTGAAGTATCTTAGTCAAACGAATCTGACCCAGTACTTACTTTTATAAAACCTTGAACTTAACCTGTCGGACAATTTTACCGAACTACCAAGTTATGAGAGTGTAAACACTCCATCGATGATTGTCAAGCGGTAGGGGAGAACACGCACAAAGACACACACACACACACACACGCACACACACACACACACACACACACACACACACACATACACATGCACGTACAGAGATCTATCTATCTATCTATCTATCTATCTATCTATCTGTCTGTCTGTCTGTCTGTCTGTCTGTCTGTCTGTCTGTGTAACTATTTATATTTTCTTTTTCGAGAACGTATACACACACACACACACACACACACACACACACACACACACACACACATAGAAGGCTTATTTCAGTTTCTGTATACCAAAATCATTGAAAGGTTTTGGTTGGCTCGAGGCTATAGTGAAAGTTACTCTCCCAAGTAATCGCGTAGTAGAACTCTACTTGGAAACTTGTAGCTAGGAAGCAAATATATTACCATATTCCGTCTGAAGGCTACAAGTGTAGCATTTACGGGGAATAAAAATACAAGAGAACTACTACCCTCTACTTCCTACTCCAAGAAATCTAACATTGGAGTTTCAGCACATTGTACCTTGAAAAGCAGCTGCAAGAGAGTTAAGCCCTGTTCATTGTGCAGCAACATGAGTCAAGTCAATTTCACCAGGAACAATGACAGAAATGATGTGATTTATACGGAAGGTAGGAGGTGTAGAGATTCCTATTTCGTGTATGCAGCAGAATGCACCAAATACAATTTGATTTATGTTGGTTGTACAACAGAACAATTAAACAACGGACACAGATATGTTGTTGTTGGCACTCCGTCGCTTACGACGTCGAGGGTTCCAGTTGATCCGATCAACGGAACAGCTTGCTCGTGAAATTAACGTGCAAGTGCCTGAGCAATCCACAGAAAGGTGTACCCTTAACGTAGGTCTCGGGGATATTCAGCGTGACACAGTGTGACAAGGCTGACCCTTTGAATTACAGGCACAACAGAAACAGGAAGTAAGAGTAAGAGAAAGTTGTGGTAAAAGAGTACAGCAGGGTTCGCCACCATCCCCTGACCGCGAGTCGGCTGCCCTAACCACTGGGCCATTGCGCCTTCACAGACACAGATATGACATCAGGCACAATTACAGTAGTTCAAGAGAACTTGTCGAGCATTTTACATTGGACGGCAGCAATTTTGAAAAGTACATATTCTCAGAAAATATGGTGAATCTACTACAATTTCAGTCCTCAAAACACTTGAAGAGAAATATGCTTGTGAATTATTAACAACACGCCGTGGTGAAATGAACAAAACGAAAGGGGAATTTCATCACATTTACACAAAAGTGTTTGATTAAATATTCTTCTTTTTCCTTTTCTTTTTCTTTTCTCTTTTCCCTTTTGTTTCTTTTCTTCATATATATATATATATATATATATATA
>NC_068993.1:30708213-30708793 GCF_001194135.2 Octopus bimaculoides
ATTATAGAAATTAGCTTCATTATTAAATACCCTATTGTTAGCAGATAATTTGGAGAGTCTTAAAGATATATTTTTACTAGATTCTCTATTATAGCCCTAGGATGGTTACTTGATTTACTTATATACTGTAGGTTTGTTAGGGGTTTGTGGTATGGTCTATATGTTTTATTCTTAATATCTAATGTTACGTCTAGGAAATTTGCTACTGAGACATCATCTTCGTAAACTATACCCATCCCCATTCTGCTGAAAAATCTGGCCAGCCTACCCTTAATTCTCTGTAGTTCCTGGTTTGAGCAATTCCTAATATATAACAGGCAGTCGTCTCTATACAAACTCCCCCTAACCCTAGGGAATTGGTCATTTAATTCATAAAGGATAAATGATCCCACCATATCAGCTATTTGGGCTGAGTCGGAACTCTCCATGGCAACATCAAATGCGCCAGGGGTATCCAGTCACTGTATAAGTTTGGCACAGAAATGTTAACATAGAGTGGTGAATAAATCGATATATCGAATTTGAAGTCTCTGTCTCTTTTGAATATGAAAATTTAAAAGTTAAAAACCTTATAATATAT
>NC_068993.1:30708821-30710406 GCF_001194135.2 Octopus bimaculoides
TATATATACGGATTATCCCGCTTTGCTATTCGTAATTTTTTACTGTGTTATCACTGAGATTATCTCTTTACATTTAATTTACCTTAAGTTACACTCTTTATTCTTTGCTCTGTGCTTCTGTCTATCTAGTTTTTCTCCCTATTATTCTATTTGATATCAGCCTTTATATCCTCCCCTCTTTTCCTTCAAATTCTAAAAAAGATGAACTATATTCAGGCTAACCAATTGTATCCTACATATTTCTTTCTCTCTTTCACGCTCTTTTGGTCTATTATTTCTCTATCCTCTTTGTCAGTCATTACAGTGGCATTTCTATCTGCTTTTTTTACTTGTTTTTTTTATTAGTTTTCATTATGATTTTTTTCTGAGGTACAATTCATTCGCTCGTATATTTTTTTTTTATAATTAACTTCTTTTATTTCTAGTTTTCCGTGTTATAATTTAAGACTACACGGCCAGGGGACCGTGAAGCTTGGTATAACACAAATGGAGAACAGGACCTTTTATACTGAAAAGAAAGAAAAAGAGAAAGCAAAGAAAATAAATAAATAAAATAAAAACAAAGAAAGAGAAGAGATAAATTCACTCCTATTTTGGTTTTAATTTTTATTCTTACTTCAATTATACCCCATTTTAATCTCATAGAAGTACTTTATTTCCGACAAAGTCTATCTTATTCAGTATATTTTGATGCCTATCCTACAATATATTTTAAATCTATATTCGAGTCAATATTTAAATCATTTTGTTACTGTAAATCGAATTTTTATCTAAATTACATACCGTTATTTTGAAAAGTGGTAGCCCAATTAGCTTCAAATGTTTATTAGATGATTTGGTAATCGTGAACACTTATTTGTACTTAAAAATTATTTCATTATTCTGTATACTTACGACTGCCTGGTTACGTAAAACTACTATTTTGTAAAGATTCTTTTCCACTTCTATGAAATAGTATATGTATATAGGAGTAAATATTATTAGAACAAAAGTATTTCAGTGGAAGCGATTGGTAAGAAAGCTCAATAATGTAAAAGGAACCAAGTTTAACGCAATAATATACGTACAGTTAATTGAAATAACATTTTAAAAACTAATACGTAAATTGTTTCGTAACTTTTCTTGCCGTGATTGGCTTCCTGATCACGAGGTGGCTATAGACAAGTGATGCTTTCATAAGCGAAACTGTGAAGAGAACTAATTAAGCATAACAGCCAAAGAGCTCGAAACGCTGCGTCTAGGAATCCGATAGGGAGAACCGGTCAGATATAATGTTTTACACCTTTTACCATAGACAGTAAAATCCTCTCACGACTCTCTTTGTAATTCCGCAAATGAAGGAATTCCATGTCCAAATATTTCGTAACTTCTAGAAACCTGATCATACTCCGAGAAGAGCCAGACAATATTTATTTAATACGTGGCTTCATTATTTTTAAATGTCTCGTCGTTTTAGATGTTCTTATATAACACTATTCACACACACACACACACACACACACACACACACACACACACACATGCACACGCACATGGGTTTGTGTGTGTATAGTGATGTACTGAATGGAAATCATGTAAAATAATG
>NC_068993.1:30710716-30711452 GCF_001194135.2 Octopus bimaculoides
TATATATATATATATATATATATATATGTATATATGTATGTGTGTGTGTGAGTGTATACGTGTACATGTATACATATGATGTGAGTGTGTGTGTATGTTTGTATGTATGCATGTAAGCGCGTGTGTATGTATGTGAGTGTATGCATGTTTACCTAAACACAGCCATATTTGAATAAATGGAGGACAGCTTTTTGTTTCAAGATTTCGAACATGTATTCAAGTTCATTTTACCGATACTTTCATTGACTTTTCACATATATTCTAATCTTTGTTGCTATTAGCTATTGCAAAGCCTGTCATGGTTGTTGCAATGGCTCTAATGGAAAAGTTTTAATGCATTCTGTGCATTGAGTTTCTGTTTTATTTATTTGGACCGAAGCTATCAGGCGTATGTAAAATGTACACAAAAAAGTTAAACTATGTGTGGTATGTTACATTTGAATGACAAAGTGTGGGAATGGATCAAAGCAGCAGGAAAGGGAATAAGAAGAAATGCTTCCAAGAAAACTGAAAGAGACTATACACATTGCAGAATAACAGAAAGATGTGGAAATTGTTAATGGAGACATCAGATTGAACGAGTAATAATAACTCGTACCTTGGAAGAAATCAGGTAGTAAAAAGGCGTAAAGCAACTCAATTGATCGAACGTAATAAAAAGATAAAGATAAATTTCTTCACATCAAAGTGCGTAACAGCTTTGAACATAGGGGGAATTGTGTATATATATATATAT
>NC_068993.1:30715416-30716291 GCF_001194135.2 Octopus bimaculoides
ATATATATATATATATATATACAGGAAGCTAGCTGGTTGGTATAGCAACACACTTCTGCGCAAGTCTACTTCCCACACGTTCACACGCACGCACTTCGGCAACAATCGTCAAGTACTTGAAAATGGGGTTATAACCCCGAAATATTGAATACAAGGTAAGTCTACATTCATTCACATATTTTTTAAATTTCGATTTACCTTGCATTTACTTCGCATTGTTTTGGCCCTACCCACGATCTTTTATACAATATATATATATATACATAAAACATTGAGAATCAGTGCGCAGCACTGCATTGAGGATAAATATTCCTTATTTATTGTTTAAGAAGACTACCGATACTTTACAATTCTTCTGGTTTACCACGCTTAAATGTTGGTACTGATTTCCCCTTTACACAAGTATACACGAGTGTGCACGAGAATGCACGGGATTTAAAAGCAAATCGCAGACCACTGGAGATAACATATAAGAATATCCCAGTTGTGATCTCCTTTTCCCCAGCCCTGGTTTTTGCAAAAAAATGCGTACACCATTGGTCGTTTAATTTTATAGATTAAATAATTCCGTGCGTGCACAAGCCTTCTCGCATATGACAATTACATAATTAATAAATCTACGATGAACACAATTTCTTGCAAAAATCCTGGGCTAATGTAAGGGAAATTATAATTATGGTAATCCGATAAGTTACCTCCCATTATCTGTGTATTTATTTTGAAACTCTGTTCAGTCACGTGAAAATTCGTGTATTCTCATTCAAACTAGAGGCGGGAATAACATTTCCACGTTGTATTCTTGTACAATTGTGAAGATCTCGTCACATGACAGCATTGATTACCTTGTTAAACCAGAAATTGAATGTATATATATA
>NC_068993.1:30716409-30719322 GCF_001194135.2 Octopus bimaculoides
TATATATGCAGAGAGAGGTAAATACATTGTCGTCTAATTTACGCAAAAATAGAAGTAATACTAACATCTCATTTTAATAGATATATTTACCAAAATTAAACAAAATATTTTGAAATACTAGAGAGTAAATTTATTCAATAAAAATGCCATTCTCTTCAACCACGTATTCGGAACCTCCAGCAACTGTTCTGGATGGTCTTCTTTAAGTTGGTGAATGCTGCTACAATCCTTGTCTTCAGTTCCTCTTCGGTGTTACAAGGAGATGCGTTGGTCTCTCGCTCAACTCCGCCCCCACACATACTAATCAAGTAGGCTGCAGTCTGGGGAGTTAGGTGCCCGTATGTTAGGGATGATGTGATCGCAGAAATTGTCTGATTGCCATGACTTGGATCTCCTGCATGTGTGTCATGATGCAGAGTCCTGTTGCCAGACATAGTGTCTTTCAGCAGCAACCATCCTGACCCAGGGCAGTACAACCTCCTCCAGGCACTTGGTGTATGCCTCCGTGTTGAGTCTGAGGCCGTGTGGAAAGATGAATAGAGGCATAACATCGCCATCACTAGTGATCACTCCAAACATCATTCAAAATATAATAGGCGAAAATTTACAAGTCGCAGCCTATATATATATATATATATATATATAATACAAATAATATGTGAGTATATGCATATATAGGTACATGTATGTACATACCTACATCTACCTGTATATATAGATGCATATCTGGGTAGAGGACGTCACAAAAAAAAACGTGAACAAAATGAAGAACAGAACATAAACAGAGCACATAAAACAAACATGCCACATAGAGAATATTTCTTTCATCAGCTGCCCCTCTTCTAAACTAAGCGTTTCGAAGATTTAGGGCAGGACGCATGGTTAGAATAGCTCTTCCCGCGGAAACAAATTAAATCAAAGTAAATTAAATTTGTAATTCGGAGGAATTAAGTGGCAAACAAAAAACACGAGAGGAAAACGAAACAGTGAAAATAAACAAGAAGGGCTGAAGGCCAGACGTGAAAAAATATCTGTATACTGAACGCTGTGATGTGACGAACTGGAGAGAGACGAAAGTTCGTGCTAGCTTGGCAGTGGTCAAGAGAAGAAAGAGGGCAGTAGCCGGTCACATGTGATCAGTGAGGGGTAAGGAGAGAGAGAGTAGTAGAGAGAGAAAAAAGGGGAGGAAGTTGAACATAGGTGAGTAACGAGAGACAGGGAGGATGAGAGAGAGAAATAGTAGTGAAGGGGAGAAGTGAAGAACAAAAGAAGGAAGAACGAGAGGGGGAGAAATACACACGAAGGTATTCTTGTTTCTGTCTACCAAATCTACTAACAAGGCTTTGGCCGGCCCGAGTCTAGTAGAAGATAATTGCTCAAGGTGCCACGCACCTGGAACCATGCGGTTGAAAAACAAGCTTCTTACCATATACTCGCGCGCGCACACACACTCACGAATATATTTAACTAGAAGGTATGTTAATCTCGTGAAGGGATGGTTGCATCCAAGTAAATATTGGTTCAATACCTAGTATTTCTTGGAAATAAAATTCACGTAAAACAATAGGCATATATTAAGCATATAGTTTATATCCATGTAAAAGAAGGAAAGAAAAGTGACGTAAGGAAGTTAATTGTTTGCCATTAATGTTCATGGTTTCGCAATGCAGTGACTGTGTACATTTAACATCCGACCTTTGTTATGGTCTAGAACTGATTCACGCGATCTAATAAGAATATGTATTTCATATTGTACATTTCATAATTATATTTATATATTTTCATATATATTTTGTGTATGTATATATTGGATATTTTACATGAGGTGTTGTAGCTTTCGAAGAATATATTGAGGAAAATATGTTTTTTTTTTGGTTGTCAATATCTCGAAAGTTTCCTTTTCATTGAAACCTATATAACTTTATATATATATATAGAATATTTAATGAGAGAAGACTGAAGGTTAGCTATTCTTGTTGCAAAAACTTCACCTCTTTCATTACCCAGCGTAACACGAAAATTATCACAGACGACTACTGTGCCGAATCTAATTTGAGGAACTGCAACTTCTAAGATAAAGCTTGCTTCCGTTGGAAGGCACTTGTCTTGAAAATGGAATTGTTTATAGAGCCAAAGTGGAAGTAGATGGCTCTCAAGAATATAAAACATATACAGGGGCTTCGGAAAATTCATTCAAGATTCAATTCTATTCCCACCGAAATTCTTTCCGATACACCGAGAACAGGATAGCGACTAGTCTTGCAAAGCATGTCTGGGAAATGAAAGAGAATGATATCCGTCCTTTAAATGTAACCTGGTAAATTCTCGCAAAAGCATCAACATACATACATGGAGTATGGACCTATGGAATGTAATCGTTATCTCTCAGAAAATTTCTTCATCCTGTTCCAGGAGAAAAATGCTTTGAACCATAGACGTGGGTCTTAAATTCCTGCAGGCACGCCGCAAAGTTTAAAATGTCAACCGACAAAATACCGTATGGGTACAATGTTGTGACTTTCGGATAATTTTGACTGTCGCATTTGAATTTGACTTTACACGTGATAGTTATTTTGCATTGCAATGCTGGTGGATATTTTGACTTCACTTTTAAGAAAGCTTTCGACTGTTCTACGCGTTTAAGCTCTAGCTTCGCTGAAATTTGCTTTTATTGTTTACTCACGTATTTAATTACATTATATCAAATTAATGTGCAATTTCCTTATTTTTACATTTTAATATTATATACACCGGACATTTTTTAAATTGTTTGCATATACACGTTATGATGTATTTATTTATCTTGATGTAAAGCTATGTCTCTATATATTTATGTGCATGTATTGTAGGTATGTATATGTATGTATGTGTGTGTGCGTATACATATGTATATATATATATATATATATATAT
>NC_068993.1:30719749-30732249 GCF_001194135.2 Octopus bimaculoides
TATATATATATATATATATATATATATATATATATGCTTGTGTGTGTGTGTGTGTGTGTACATAAACATACATGAATTTTTATAATTCTACTTATACCTTGTAAATGAATATGCTCAATCATCTCTATTTAGTTTATTTATTGCTCTAGTTCTATTTACTTTACTTTATCCCTAATCATATTATAAGGAACCTGTAAACCCTTCACCCGAGCACATAATACAAATCATCGACCGCAACATTTAGTCTGCTGAAATGAATTGATAGGTCTTTATATAACATCCAAAGGTAAATATTTTTTCTTCTGATTAAATTATACTCATATCACAGAAATGTAAATTTAATTTACAAATTTGTAATTAAATTATTGAGTATTAATTGAAAAACAGCTGTAAGAAGCGAATTTGACCAATTTGTTAATAAACAATTATTAACTTCCTTATCTCCATTTTCTTTTCTTCTTTTAAATTATATATATACTGGATTATTCGATTCTGAGTTGTCCATTAATATAATGTTCTTCCTAGAAGTAAGACAATTTTTTTATGTTTGCTGCTCTCACACGTCATTGAAGCTTTACTATAGCCTCGTAAATGTATCGACTGCTATTTCCAGTAAACATTGGTGCTTTGTTTGTACCACCACTGTATCTTTATATTTCTACTTTTACGGTGCTTTATTTTACTGGAAAGTAATACATTTGTATTGCAATATTTTAATTTTCATTGAAAAAATTTTTCACTGCTCTCGGTCTGTTAATGGCTAAGCGTTCAGGCGAGTATACAGGCATTTATGTTGCAACATTTGAAATATTGTCCAGGTAAATCCAGCTGATGAAGACTTAATCAAATTTACGATGACAAACGTATTTAAAAAGTCCGAAACCTAAGTACTGGATTATGCTATTCTAGTTTGTCCATTAATATAATGTTCTTCCTAGAGGTAAGACAATTTTTTTTAATGTTTGCTGCCCTCACACGTCTTTGCCAGTATATACACATTGAAGCTTTACTCTAGCGTCGTATTCCAGTAAACATTGGTGCTTTGCTGTACCACTACTCAATATGTATATATATATATATATATATTGAACAAACATGGTGAGGTTAACGAGATAGCGTATTCAAAGTGATTTGATCTGGCTAAATAGTAACAAATTCTACTTTAAATTAAAGCCTACCGGTTTGAAAAGCAAAGACATATTAGATAATATTGTTCACTAACAAAAACGCGGTGGTAACACTTCCAGCTACACCAATTAATAAGTACTTCTATTACTTAAGAGAACATAAGGCGGCAAGCTGGCAGAATAGTTAGCACGCCGGGCAAAATGATTAGATGCATTTTGCCCGTCTTTACGTTCTGGGTTTAAATTCCTCCGAAGTTGGCTGCCTTTTATACTTTGGAAGTGGATAAAAAACGGATCGGTTGAACACTGGGGTCGATTTAATTAACTTAGCCCCTTCTTCAAATCTGCTGGCACTATGCCAACATTTGAAACCATTGTCTAAGAGAATGGTGCTGCAGAATCGTTAGCCCACCGGACAGAATACTTTGCGGTATTTCGTCTGCTACTACGTTCTGAGTTCAAATTCTGACGAGGTCGACTTGTTTGACTTCTGTTGTCCTCCTGTGATAGTGAATGCTGATTACAGCACAAAGTATTCACTGTTAAACAACTGAGTTTTGCTTTGTACTCCGTGTCCTTTGGCAACTTGAACGAACAGGAATAACAGCTTACCAGTAAGAAATTCCTATTATAATCAGTTTTCATGTAGAGGTTTGTCTATGTAAATAGTTTAAATTTTACTGTAAACTGTGTCCCGAGCTATTATTCACTTATTTCTTCTCTGATTATATGCGGCTACCTCATGCCTGTGTAATAGTGGCTGTGTAATTCCTACCGTTTTTAGTTTTGGTCGTCGTTCATGCTTTTAGCCACTTACTTTGAGGTTAGTATCTACTCATCTGCCGTTAGTTATTTGCTACATGATTGATTTTAGTAGTTTGAACAGCATATTTTTTCTCAAAAAAGGTAGCTTGCTAGAACAATCGCCAACCAACGATGACGTTGCATAGAAGTAAGAATTAAAAGAGTAATTGATACCACAATAGAACATTTCCCTTTATGCAGCCATTTTATATATTCCCGTAGCCATTTTATATAATTGTTATTGAACTTGATTCAATTCCAATGTTCTTAGAATTTCTCTGGATTGTACTGTGACCTGTGATAGCTGACTCTGGGTTCCTAATTTGATAGGGCAAATGTAGCAGTGAACCATGAGTTAATCCTCGAATTGATTTAATTCAATACTGCTACGATCTTCTATAAACAAACACCTCACTGCATTAACCCAAAGAACAAAATCACGCATTATTTATTTCAGGCTTGTATGCACGGCAAATGTTGAAGGTTAAAAGAATAATTTTGGTTACAAAATAGAATAAATCATCACTTATGCTAACGTAAATGAATTCGACGCTATATCCTACTAATGCATGTGTATGTATATGTGTGCATGTATGTTAATATCTGTGTATATGTGTGTGCGTGTTAGATATATAACGCATAAACAGCATATATCTATGTATATTTAAGAAAGAACATATCTTAACATTTTCGTAAATAATGTTGGTACCATTTATTGATTTACGAAAGGGTGCTGAAAAGTTCCTGGCTTTGGGTAGAAGGATATACAGGGAGGTCAGGTAATTATGATGTTATTCAACGTATTCTGCTCTCAGATTCACTAAGTTATTTCAGCGGTTCTTCAGTTTTACTAAGCCCTGTAAAAGAACTCAGAAGGCCTTTTGCGACATCCTTAAAACCAGGAACTTTTCACCCACCACCCTCGGATATGACACACAACTTCAACTTTACAAACATTGACATTGATTATTAAGTTATTACTGGTGGATATTTTACTAATCCCAAGTAGATATTTATATTTATTGTGTGAAACAGGAAAAATTCCAATCAAAGGCATTCTAGCCATCGCCATCCTGTTCATCATTCATAGTTTGTTTTATTATAATTATGTGTATTTCATGCATACAAAACAATAAATTACCATGTACCAGATATTTGGCAGTTATACCTAGAAGGTGTAGCCATCATGTTAAATTCTGGGCTCGTCTCAGTTACAATACTCTAAATAAAAAATAACAAAGAATCAATTATATTGCGTTTGATAAAGCAATGAACTTACCTGCATCAAACTGCAATGTAGGATCGCATTCGTACGGTGCATGCTTTAAAATACGAAAGTGGGGCAGGATAAGATTTTTACTGAGGCTCAGAGGGTTAGCAGCCCACAGAAATATTACACTCCTTTTTGAGTAAGCAACTGAAAAAAATGTAAATGATAAATGTAATATGAAACAAATGTTTTATTAAATAAAGCTATATAATGTTTAAATTGAAATATTTGCTACTCCACTAACGTGTTTTTCTAATTTTTGAGTCTAAAAAATAATGTTGCTAATGTGTAGATTATGTGTAGTTTATGTCCGTGACAAGACAATTTATGTCTTACGATCAGCACTCCGAACGGAAAAGTATGAATACTTGATAGATAAATAAATTTACTTTCCAAATATATGGTGCCGGGGCAATCATTTTGTGTCACACCTTGTGTCTGTACCTTGTATTTTAACTACACATGAAGCAACACAGTTTGAGTGAAAATCGGTGAAATGAAATATGATGAAGGCCGTTGGATAGACTTCATCGAAGGTAAACTTAATTCGTCACCTGGTTGATCCTTATGTGTTGTTTTTTATTACAGCTCAGTCTGTTGCAAGTATTCACAGCAGTGCATGAATTATGGTTTTTTCCCACACCATCCTCAATTTCTACCATCAGTCTTTGTATTAAATCTTTGACCATGCTCTAAGCTATACTAAGTTATGAATCAGTATGAGATAGAGATCCAGAAATTAAATAGTTAACTTGAAATGTTGTACTAAATTCTTGTCCCTATTTCTTTTCTACTCTTGGTAAAAGGGCCGAAATGTTTGGTGGCTGGTGGGGAAACAGACAATGCCATGTTAAACACATCATGTATAAGTGGATATGCGAGTTGGTCGTGAAGACTTTTGAAGAGATGAACACAGCAGAAATTAAAATACAATAAAACTATTTTTATTTCATGTTGAAATCATACCAATATTTAAGTAACCAACAGTCTCAGAAGCCACATGAACATTTTAGCTTTCTCGAAAATAATTCAGCTGGAAAGTTAAGCACTCACAGTTTTCGAAGCTTATTGGGTAAAGCATGAACTTTACATTCTACCTCTGCACTCGTGGCTATATGTAGGAAGTTGTTTTGTTGTTAATTCTTCAACCAGAAGAAGAAGAGTAGACCGTTTTCAGAGCTTCTGGGTCTGGCGGGTGAGGAGAAATGTTTCAGTTTGGTGATTCAGAATTGTTGCATTTTTATTAATTGTTGATTCCAGATGTCGATAAAGTTAACATAAGTACCTGTTATATACGAGTATCAGCTCAGATAACAATTGGTTTAGAACCGTAACGCTGATCATGAAGAACGTAAGCAATATTTGCGATTATGTGTCAGTAATGTATTTGCTTCCTATTGAATTAGTATTAACGTATTAAAGCCGAAATTTTTATAAATTTTGAAGTTAAATGCACACTTCATAGAAAATTAAATTTCGTAAGACTAATGACCGGAAGTAAAACCAACTTGATCGGATACCTGGTCGAATAATAGTTTTAAATATCGTACCAACAAAAGGGATAAAACGGAAAAGAAATCCAGATGGGATAGTCACGGTTAGAATAGCTTTGAAAATAGATCTTTTCGTTCGGGGCAGGTTTTGGATTGAGTAAAAATAATAAATGAATGTCTATTACTGATACTTACAACTTTCCATGTAAAGAGAACAAACTTGTGTGTCCATAGGATATCGTCTTAGATCCATAGGACAGGAAGCTGTCAATGAAATTCTGAAAATAGAATTTATATATTTGTATATATTAATTCTTCAATAAACATTATCAACAGTACATAGTCAATGTATGTTTCGCTTGTTCACAGGTTCGCAGGTTCGCTGCGTTACAACACTTTGGAGTCAACTCCTTATCACGGATGTTTTAAAATTCATAGATTTAGGTATGGGATGTTTCTAGATTCAGGCACGTGATGTTGATAAGCAACAAAAATGGGGAAGTATTGGTATCAATTGCTTCTGAATGGGATTGTTGGGTGAGCAGCCTCGCCTGCTTATGATTTTCAGGTGTTAAAACACACAATGATATGAGGGAGTCATCTCTAGAGCGTTGTGAGTAGCGAACCGGTGAACAGACAAAACACATACGTTGAGTATGTGCGGTCGATAATGCTTACAATACTAGCGCTGCTTTTAACTCATAACTGAAGTAAGTTTTCAATATTCATGAAATGCAACCTCTTCAGTCTCTTCGAATGGTAATCTACCTTTTTTTCTGTAGATATGTCTTCTCTTTCTTTCAATGTATGTATGTACGTATGTGTGTTGTAGCTGTGTGCGAAAATATATATGTACTTATATATGTATATATAAGTATGTAGTATGTGTGCATCTGTGTATGCATACTGATGCTTATTGGCGTGCTTAGGTTCCTGCTTATTTTTGAAGGAAGTTATATAAGAATTTTTTCGCAAAACAGTTCGTTCGCTTACAAATTGTCAAGGCTGGTATTTCCAAATATTTATAAACACGGGAATGAGTTAAGCTGTACTTATATGTGTATGTGTGTGTGTGTGTGTGTGTGTGTGTGTGTGTTTGTGTGTGTGTGTGTGTGTGTGTGTGTGTGTGTGTGTGTGTGTGTGTGTGTGTGTGTGTGTGTGTGTGTGTGTGAGTGTGTGTGTGTAGCGCATACACCTCCAGATTGCAAGGGAGAGAAAATTCCACACCATTGTTTCTCTTCCTCTGAAGGCTCCGTGACTTCCGGAATGCGACATCCAGCATCGAATAACCACTGTCGGCAAGGCGCCCTCCTGGTGAACTTCAGCCCACTGGCTGCCGACACACCACCTTAACATCGGCTTCCCCCGTCCCGTACTGACTGCTCCACAACCAGCGACAGGGTTACGAACCACCAAGGAGACGGTTACCACCCGCCAACCTCCAATGCCCCCACAACCTCATGCATCCTCTGAAAACCCTAATTTTGCCTCCATATACGGGGCGTGCAATCATAAACAGGTGCATATGATACACATATGTAAGGACCTATGTGCACCCCCACACGCGCCAACACATACCTCCACCCGCCCCAGCATATACGCGCACACGCACACATGCACACACGCGCAGGTACGCATGCGCATATGTTCACGTAACTACACTAGCATACATCACACACGTATACATAAATACATCTCTCAAACGAGCATACATCTATTACGTCTGCATCCTTTCAAGAAACATGTTGACCTTTGTTGTATAAGCACATAAAGCCCTAATGAGATTGTGTCCCACGTAGTTGAAAACGATGACCATTCCTTAACATTAGACCCAACTCAAATGCATAGAATTACGAATCACTTAGGGGCAGGAATCGAAACAAATAGGTCTTTGGGATCTGCATTTCTTTTTTTGAGATTTATAATTTATACTTTATTTGCATTGTTTTTATAAAAAGACTTTCAACCTCATAATATCATACAAATAAATTAATTATACATTTATAATTCTCCATTTTTTCTTATTATATATATATATATATATATGTGAATTTATGCTCATCGTAAAGAAGCTGCAGGCTTTGAAACAGTTCTACATAACTGATTCCGAAAGTAACGTTCACATTTTCAGGGCAACAAACACCCCTTTATGATTAGAGACGATTGTTCTTTTCTGTTACAAATGGCTATATAATATTTGAAACGAGGATTTGCTGTGGCAAAATTCGTAGACCTCTCAAAATACAAACTAAATTTATGAGCATATGTGATAGCTATACCATGTATCAGAAGCATTAGCGTATGAATGTATAACTATCAACTCCATTAAAAATCTCCATAACTTCTTGGTATGATAATACTTAAACCATCGTGTATGATACCAGAGAGGAAAACTTTTACCGTAGTTAATTGTGACTGAAGGTGTCGAAACATCTATATGGCAGGAAATAAAAGTTTAAAACTTCTAATGCTGTACGAAATGTACAATAATATATATATATATATATATATTTATATATATATATATATATATATTGACAGGGGTGATAACTGCCTCGTGAGCGACTCTAGGATCATTGGACTAGACTGGTTTCGCCTATCAGTATTGATTACTCAGTCGCTTGCTGATTTGGCTAAATCGATTCGTAGTATATATAATTACCAGGCGAAACCAATAAATACATAGAAGTTTTAACTCTTATTTCTTGCAATATAAGTACTTCCGCAACCTCAGTCACAATTAGTGATGATAAAATGTTTCTTTTATGGTATTATATTGGGCCTAGCTGTTACCGACTATGTCAAAGGTCATTGAAAATGTTGCAAATAGCAATGAAAAAGTTTCACAAACAAAAACCAAGCAAATGGCTTGCTGTTTAATCAAATAAAACAAACAATCGATTAGTCAGTTGGATATTTTAACCAATTGAGAAATGATAAAGGAGTGGAATTGTACCATGCGTGTGTTAATAATATTGATATAATGACTCCCTAGATGCAACAAAATTTGTTTCAACGCACGAATGCACATAATCTTACAAACTAGATAAAAGAACGAAGTTTTCCCCCCCTCCCATTCTCTCTCTCCCTCTCTTTGTTTGCATATATACACACATATACATACATAAGTATATATATATATATATATATATATATATATATATATATATATACACATAAATATATAAATACATATATATGTATACATGTGTATATATGTATACATATATGCATATATATGTACATACACACACACACACACACACACGTGGGTGTGTGTATTTGGATATAATCGTATTTATATACGTAATTCATGCACGTGATCGTATATATGCCCAGTAATCATCTTCATATTTCAACGTATTAACCACCATTTAAAGAAAACTCTCCACATATTTGAACCAGGTGTAAAATATAAAATACATAATTTGTAAATGCAAATAGTTTGGCACATTAGAATGTTCATTGCGAAATTTGGTTCGTTCGATATTTTAAGAACAAAGAAGCAAGAAATGTAATCATCAAACATATTTTGAAGAACCACATTATTGATTATGTTTATGTTGCGGTGTAATGGTTAGCGTTGAATTATTGCAAGAATTCCTAGTTTCAGGGGAATATATATGATTATGTGTCTGTGAACTAACGATTGACGTAATTAATAAGATATAGATTTCTATGAGATTATAAAACAGAAAGACGAGAAAATGAAAAAAAAAACACAAAAAATATTAGAAAAAAGTGTTTTACTTTAATTCAAAACATAAATTAAATTAATAAGATGTGGATAGAAAGAAATATCGATCTTTTCGGGCGAGATTTTCGAATTAAAGGAAACTTGATAGAAACATGACAATTATATCTTGACTTCCCGCTGGCATAGGAATTAAATAAACATTTTCTTCTGTTTGCTGTCAGCTTTTTTAATTTAATTTTTTATCAGAAAAAAATTACCTTATTTACTCCTATAAACGTCAAATCATCATTCTTTTCACAAAATTCTAGCAATTAAATTGTGATTACGTAAATAAACAATTTTGTTTTTCTAGAAAACTTTCTCTAAATAAAAAATAGACTGCAAAACAGTCGCACACATACACGCTCGCGCGCGTATAAACACGCGCATAAATGCACACACAAACATATCACTACCTGTTTTTTAGTATAGTTACATATAAAAACAAACATTAGAGCGAAAAATCAGTCAATGCATTTCTCTAAAGTATTATCTTTTATTTTCGCAGCGAAAAGGTTGACAGCTACTTTGAACTTTTGCCTTAGTGCCCTTCATTAGACACACATAAAATTTATATTGGAGCTGATCAGTTGGTCACAGAACCAACCGAGATACACAATTTACACTCCAGTGATATGCAGTATTTTTTCTCTTGTACGTTATAAAACCAATGTGTCCGGTGCATGAGTATGTGAAAATACATGTGTATACACATACACAAATATCTATCTATCTATCTATCTATCTATCTATCTATCTATATATCTATCATCGGTTGTAAAGAAATGGTCGGAGTCCAAACATACATACACACACACGCACACTAATATACACATATGAACGACAGTGTTCTTTCAGTTTCCGTGTACGAAATCCACTCACAAGGCTTTGGTGGGCCAGAGGCTATAATGTATATATATAAGAAAGGTAAGTGGTGGGGGTTGACGTGCAGGAGTACTTGTAAACATTAACCGATTTGGCTGGTATTTCTAGCACGTCTTGCTACCACTGAACTGGTATTTGCGAATAGCTGTTACGTGTTAGCAGCGCGTGCTGCACTAACCCTTACCAGCGTGCGCAGTAAAAGATCTGATTAAAAACAATCAAGAATTTGCAAACGTTATTGTCGGGCCCCTCGTCTCATTAATAGTATCTGATACAAGTTGTATCGTCCGACATGTTTGTTTATATTCGCGAGTGCCCGTTTTCCGTGTTTTATTTTTTAGTATAAAATATTTAAAAATAGACCACTCTTCGTAATTTTTTGCATACTTCATTTATTTTGGATATATTTCTAATTTTCATAATTTTTTTAATAGTAATTAGGCGTCATTTTCCTGGAGAGGTGCGTTTCTAAAGAAGCGCCGAAAATTGTACGCGTACCGTTGCATACACGTGGTGGGTTGAAATCCTAGGTGAATTGAGAGTAGTCTATTTATGTTGGCGGCGCGGAATTTCGAGGAAAAAAGTTATAAGGAAACGCGTCCTAAGTCACAAAGGTCACACATGTCATATTTGGTGATATTTGGTTGAACATTGTAGGAGTAGAAGTGATTCACACAACACATAGACAGACATCTTGCCTTTTAATATATACGATTATACAAATAAAGAGTACACTAATTCTAGAGTAGATAACCAAAGCAAAAATCTCGAAACAAATTACAAACTACATTACACCGAACAGTAAGTTAGCACTAATGATATATTGCAATAATAATTAAAGAAATGTCTTATAAACTGTTGTAGTGGAAATGGTACGACCCTACCACGGGACAAGTGGTATGAGATTACAACAATAGAACAACATACTACTAAACTATGACTACGCAATAGAATATTTACCTTTGAAAAAGTTAGGACATACTGACGGCCTGTCCAGGTTAATACCCCAAAAAGGCAAACCATTCGACGGTACATTATTATCAGATTTAAGAGCCGAAGGTGAAATTAAAAACATAATGTGGAACATTGTACAAGAGTTACTGATAACCCTGGAAGATATAAAGCAGAATGCGTCAAATGATAAGTTAATAAATAAAAAAAAAAGAACACTGTGGTCAACAAAAGAAAACAAAAAACGGTTCGGTACGAAAAAACACGAAGACATATATTCAACATGCGACGGCCTACTAATATATGCCCAAAGGGTAGTGGATACAAGAGACACTACCAAAACGAATGTTGGAAGAATTTCCCCAACGATGAAAGCGTTAATGTGCAGTTATGCATATTGACCGTAGATGTCCAAGGAAATTGAAAACTTAGTAAAAGTCTGCAGAGGATGCGCTCTGGCAGCGAAATTGCCTACTAAAAAATGGGAGACTTGGTCAGAAGTAAAAATCCCATGGTCAAGATTACACATCAATTTCGCGGGTCTGTTAAATGGTATTACTTAGTAGTATCTGACAGTTTTACAAAATGGTCTGAAACGGTTAAGTGCAAAAGACCAACCTCCTCAACTGTAATAAAATTTTTTCATGAATTATTCGCAAGATTTTGCTTCCAAGACGTGATTGTGTCTGATAATGGAACACGATTTGTGTCCCGTGAGTTTAGAAAGTTCTGTGAAATGTTCACGGTAGAACATATAGTAATAGCGCCTTACCATTCCAGATCAAATGGACAGGAGGAAACTTTTGTTGGTATCTTTAAAAGAGCTTCAAGAAAATCAAACAAGGAAGTCACAGACGAAGTCGCTTTTCAACAATTTTTAAGAGGTGACACCGAACCCGAATACACCAGCAAGAAGCTCATCAGCAGAACTGATGTTCACGAGGAAGGTGAAATCAGTTTTTGATAAATTGCTACCTGGCAAGGAAAGAAACAGTGCTAGGAAGGACATATCAAAATCTTTCAAAATTGGTGATGAGGTGTACATGAGGTCGTATAAAAACAGAAAACAGTACTGAGAAGAATGCAAAATTGCAAAGTACATAGAAAAAATGATATATGCAATGAAAAGCAATAAAGGTATTGAAAAATGACACAGAACCCAATTAAAGAAGAGATTCATAGAAACTTAACCAGACAGATTGGAAGTAACTATGGAATGGATGTATGCCACATTCCAGGTACCAATGCTGTTACAGATGGTTGAACCCACGCGTACAAGTGGAAGAAAAAGGAAGAACACAGCATTCCAAAAGATAGACGCCAAAAAGAAAAAAAATATTAAGTTGTAGAAAAAAAATAACAATCAAGGGAAACAAAAAAAGCTAAAAGGGGAGATGTAGGGGAAATGGTACACCCCTCCCACGGGACAAGTAGTATGAATCAGCCGTTATAAAGTGAGATGACGTCACCCAGTACGGGGAATCCTATGTCAGTCGTTGTAGAGTTGTTGCACGAGTTCTGAGTTGGGAGTTTTAAGAGTCAGTTACGTGTTATAGTAAAGTTCGAGTTACAGTCAAGGTAGACGGTTCAAATTCAGCGATAGCACAATAGACGAAGCAGTGTATTACCATTCTGATATAGATGAGATACACTGTATCCGATACCAAGAAAATATCGTGGCTACTAGAATAGATCGAACAGTTATTCGCTGGACGAAATGTTTCACACTATTTCGCCCGTCGCTACGTTCTGAGTTCAAATTCTGTCGAGGTCGACTTTGTCTTTTATCCTTTCGGAGTGAATAAAATAAGTGAACATCCCCCTTTCCCCAAACTGCCCTTGTGGCAAAAATTTGAAATAATTATAACTGTGAAAACACCATCGTCATAACATAAACAATAAGTCCCACTGATATGTAAACTCGGAAACAAACTACCATTGACGAAAATGTGATTTCTAAATACGACAGATGAAATGAATTTTTACACGTCACATTGGCTAAATAAGTTACAGTACTGCGGCCGCATCAAGGTGTAGTAACAAGTGCCACGGAACATACTACTGTGTTTGGGGAGCATTAGTTTTTCATAAAAAACATTGCTTCATATTTAATTACAGAACGATCGTATGTAGTATCTTAAACATTCCTCTTAATAATACAAGAAATTCTTAAGCAAATATCTATATTTGTAATTGTATTAATATATATTTACGAGTGTGTAAAGAAATGCTTA
>NC_068993.1:30735027-30739796 GCF_001194135.2 Octopus bimaculoides
ATATTATATATACATATATTTAAAATTATAATATAGGGTATCTAAGAGATACCGCCACGCTGAAAAATAGCAGTCAAATCTTGACTCTAAACTACAATAAATGTTCATATAGCACAAAGAGCGAAGACGAAGACAAAATAAACTAGTAAAAATAACTGGATAATTCCTGATCCCGGATTTCTGGCTTTGCATAATAAATGCTTTGCCTTCATCGGTGGAATATACTCAGAAAAGCACATAAATACAAATATATATATATAAACATACAGTATACTTACATATACGAACGTATACATACATATATATGCACGTATGTACCTACACGACCAGTTTAAATTGCCCGAAGACAAAATAAACTAGTAAAAATAACTGTATGTTTTTATATAAAGATTGTCAAAATATAATAATACTGTATGTTTATATATATATATTTGTATTTATGTGCTTTTCTGAGTATATTCCACCGATGAAGGCAAAGCATTTATTATGCAAAGCCAGAAATCCGGGATCTGGAATTATCCAGTTATTTTTACTAGTTTATTTTGTCTTCGTCTTCGCTCTTTTGTGCTATATGAACATTTATTGTGGTTTAGAGTCAAGATTTGACTGCTATTTTTCAGCGTGGTGGTATCTCTTAGATACCCTATATTATAATTTTAAAAATTGTTACCTTTGATGGTTTTTATTCCCATGCTGGCCACTTGATAAAATCAATATTCTAAATATCGATCTTATCCTTATTTATATAAATATATATACATATAGATAGATAGATAGATAGATAGATAGATAGAGAGAAAGATATACTTATAAATTGAGGATATAATAACTAAAATGATTATATCAGTGGCTAGCGTATAAAAAACACCATATCGGTAAAATTAATTTTTAAGTATATAATTATAAAAATATAAATATAATTGAGGGCGCTGGAGTGCCAACGCCTATACGCTAGAAGTAGATGTCAAATGTCTACATGCCACTCTAAATTCTAGCGTATAGGCGTTGGCACTTCAGCGCCCTTAATTATAATTATATTTTCATAATTATATGCTTTAAAAATAGTTTTACCGATATGGTCGGTTTGTTTATATGCTAGCCACTGATATAATCATTTTAATGATTATATCTTCAATTCATAAGTATATGTAATTTTGAGCACTCGAATCATTATATTTTGCTGCGGTACTGTATTCACCTCGGCATAATTTCTGACATTAACCACCTGGCTATGATGGGCGATTAGATATGATGTATCCTTGGAAAATGCATGTATATATTGGTGTCTGTATTCAGAAATTCATTGGTATGTGTATGTATTTTTCTCTTATATATAGGTGGATGTATCTCTACTGGATAGAGTGAAGTAATTTTTATTACAGAACACGAAATCTTAAGCTATAGGGCTATCCGAAATTTTTGTAAATCTTTTCCCCCATTACCTCGCATTTGACCTTTTGTTGTAAAAAAATAGAGGACAAATTTAGAGTGGCTTGTAGACATTTGAATTTACTTCTAGCGTATAGACATTGGCACACCAGCACCTTTAATTATAATTATATAGTTAAAATGATATGTACACACACGCACACCAACGCAACTATACGACTGGCTTCCAAAATTTCTGTCTTCTAACTTCACGCGTAACATATTGGTCGGTCACGGGCTATAGTAGAAGACATTTTCTTTCAGTACAGCGCAAGGGGGCTGAACCGGCAACCACGCGGTTGCAAACGAAGTTTTTACACACTTACACACACACACAAACAGATATGCATATGTCTGTATACATTTACATATATATCATTTTGTGTGTGCCTACACACACACACACACACACACACACACACACACACACACACACACACACACACACACACACACACATATATATATATATATATATATGCATGCATACACATTGTTGTATGTATGTCATTATTCAGTTATTTCAAGATTTCGTTCTTGCCAATAGAGAAAGAAGTGGTTTGTAACCTAGATCCATTGGAATTTCAGCATCAAGAACAGGGTATTTTTATTTCTATGCATGTATGTATGTATGTATGTATGTATGTATGTATGTATGTATGTAGGTATGTATGTATGTATGTGCAGATTTGTATGTTTTATGTATATATTTTCATACCTATAGTTGCATATCTAGACATGCACATATATATTTAGATGATAAATTTGTGGAAAGTTTTACAGATTTTTATAGTTCCAGTGATGGATTGGATCTGTAGTCTTCAAATTAGCTTTCTCTTTTCTAGCTTTGAGAAGCCTAATTTCTCAAGATTCGTATTTAGGCAGTGTATTACATATCCCAGGGCCTCAATAATTACAAGTATAAACTTGTAATCTGGATAGAGTAACTGCAGATTTCTCAATAGTTCAAGATAGGTGTCCTCTTTTTCATTGATCATTAGCTTTATGTTAACATCCGCTGGGTAACTAATTTCCACAGCTGTGCACAGTTTCTCTTCTCTATCGCACATCATAATATCAGGTCTGTTATGCTTAAATTTTATTGAGGTCTTCACTGGTATATTCCACCAGTATTCCTCTTTATTATGAGTGGTTATGGCTTCTGCCATATTGTAGGTTCTTATTTCTTTGTCCTCAGGATTATCCTTCCGACGGATTTCGTTATAGAGCGTCCTAGCTACAACGTCGTGTCTCATTGGTAGATAATACCGTGATAATATTTTCGGACAACTGCTTATGATGTGGGAAGTATCTTCAGTGTGAACTAAACAATGTCTGCATCGGTTGTCACATTTTATGGCTTTACCTGCATCTCTATCCCTTTTGTGATCATTCATGTTTTCGGTTTGTTTTTACAGAGCTGGGCAGAAGGTTAATTTTCGATTTCTTAATAAAGGTACAGTTACTAACCTTCTTTGTAGGTTCTACAAATGTTGCTTGTCGGCGTAGTTGCTTCGCAGTAAAAGGATTTAATTCTGGATGCAGATCGTCCCAATATGATTTCAATCGTTTCATATAGCAAGCAGTGGAGTTTTGTTTGCTTTTTCGTAGCAGTTAAATAGATCATTATTCAATTCATAACTCCAAGAGAAATGAGTTTTGTTATTACGGTTTCTTCTATAACTACAGCTAGAAAGAAATTGTTTACCCGCTGAGCTGTTGCTTTCGTTTTGTTCCTCGATTTTGTTATTGTTGATGTTGTGTCCAGCCATGTTGCTTGTAGTAACTTTCTGCATGCTTAATTCAAGTTTCAGTAAAAAATCACTATGACCATGAATAAAATGCTCCCTCAGTTAATTTATCTGAAGATTATCCAGTTATTTAACAAGGTTGATAGTTGTGGTTTCAAAGTTGGAGATAGTATTCATCATATTTTCGATAAATAGTCTCCCACGCCAAATACACGACTTGTCGATTCGAATGTTTCATGTATTAGGTCGTCAAGTATGAAATAATTTGTGATAAGGTATATGGTAAAATTTGACAGCTGCTCATTTTGCGCCATTATTATATTTTGACAATCTTTATTTTTGTTAGAAAGCTGACACATCTATTTCTTTATTCTAACTCATTTTGCTCTTTATAACTTATTTATAAATCGTGTTTTGCAATTTTTGTTTAGAGATGGATAAGTTGGGAATTCGTACAGTTTTGAAATATGAATTCCTTCTTGGAAATACAGCATCACAGACAACTCGCAATGTTAATGGAGTATTTCATTCCAATGTTATTACACAGCAGACAGTATCAAATTGGTCTGCAACATTTTCTTTCTAGTAACTTTGACCTCACAAATGAGTAAAGCGGTCGACCAGAAACAAAGGCAGATAATGACGAACTGAAAGCCACTGTCGAGTCAGACCCATCACAAAGTGCCGCTGAATTATCGTTTTTGTTTGGTGTTAGCAAGCAAACAATATTGACTCATCTAGTTCAAATCGGTAAAGGGAAAAAGTTGGTTAAGTGGGTTCCACAGGAATTCAACGAAAATCAGAAACAGCAATGTTTGGAAGCCTGCATTATGCTACTTCCAGGTCACAAAAAAAATGAATCACTTTTTAATTGAATGAGAAATGGATGAGAAATGTTATGAGGAATGTGATGAGAAATGGATCCAATACGACAACCATAAACGTTCAGCACAATGGTTGGACAAAGATGAGCCAGCAAAACACAGTCCCAAAAGCAAAAATCATCAAAAAAGTTGATGGTGTGTCTTAGGTGGTCTGACGCACGTGTGATACATTACTATTTCATTAAACCTGGTTCATCAATCACGGCCGACGTATTCTGCAACCAACTGGACAAAATGATACAGAAACGTATAAAAAACAAACAAAAAAAAACAGCCTAGATTAGTCAACAGATCCACTCCTATTTTATTGCAAGACAACGTCGACCACATATCGCAAAAATGACATTGGCGAAATTACAGAAGTTGGAGTTGGAAGTTCTCCATCATCCACCATACTCACCTGATCTTGCCCCCCCCCCCGACTACCACTTCTTCCAGAATTTGGAAAACTTTTTCTTAGGAAAAAAAATTAATTTCGACGATGCTGTAAAACAAGGCTTCCAAGATTTTATTGACTCTAGATTGCCAGACTTTTACAGTTCCGAGCTGGACAAGCTACTGCTGGAATGGCAAAAGTGTATTGACAATATGGATGCATACTTTGATAAATAAAACTATTCCTTGTATTTATAAAACATTAGCAAACATTTTTCTTTTCTACCGATTTCATACTTGACGATCTAATCTGTATGTATGTATGTATGAA
>NC_068993.1:30739841-30742726 GCF_001194135.2 Octopus bimaculoides
ATATATATATATATACATATATATGATTGTATTTTATATATAGATGTATATGTAATTATATATGTGTTTGAATATCTATATATATGAGGATGTACCAAAAGTGTAACTGGAAAGGTCTTTTGTAGGACAAGTTGCTAGAAGCCACTTGATGTGATCCTCAGGCGTCAGTATGTCAACCAGCGCTTTCGAGTGAAGTCCTACTGTCACGTGGTATGTATTGTTGTGCAGTGTTTCTTCCGTGTTTGTCAATTTTTGCGATGGCTGAAACGAAGGAAAAGCGTGCTTCCGTGAAATTCTGTTCAAGAGAAAACGGCGGCCGAAACAAATTTTGAGCAAAGATTGGGAATGAAAGGACTGGCAACAACATTTCTGCCTCACTTGCTCACGGAAGATCAAAAGCAATCACGACTGAATGTGTGTCGTGAACTGAAAGAACAGTTGGAAATTATCCAGACCTATTTTCTAAGGTCATCACTCCTCACGAAAACTGGTACTGCGGAATTTGAAGATATGGAAGAGGTGAAAAAAAAAAAACGATGGAGACGTGAAAAGGCATCACTTTGCAAAAGTTCCAGCACTGCTTCGAACAGTGGAAAATGCATCTGGACCGATGTATTGCTTCAAATGGAGAATACTTTGAAGGCGATAAAAATGTAAGCATATAAACCTAAGTGGATAAAATAACGTTGCAAAATGTCGGTTTCTGTTAGGTGCCCCCTTGTATCTATGTCAGTATTTATACATTTATGTAAGTGTTTGTGTGTATCTGTAGGTAAATGTACAAGTATGCCTGTGGATACGTGTATTGATATATATGTTTATGCACGTATGTTTATACGTGTATTGATATATATGTTTATGCACGTAAATCTATATATATACATATTGATATACATACATATTGATATATAGACATACATATTGATATATATGTTTATATACATGCATATTGATATATATGTTTATGCACGTAAATCTATATACATACATGGCAATTTCAGTCTGTGGCTCTGTGTGTGTTTGTGAATTTCTTACTTTAACTCCTCTGAGACTATCCAACCGATCTAGATGAAACTTGACTCATATGTGAGGTACTTACGCAGTTGGAATTTCCAAAAAATCGGTAATTTTTAATCAGCATTGATTTTTCAATAATCAGTAGGACATTTCAATGCAAATTCTCATATGAATGTTATTTTCTGCCATAACTTTTAAAGTTTTCAACTGATTTTCTTCAAATTTTATACACATATGAAATAAGCGTTAAGGATGTGTTGCGACGAATGAAGTTTTTACGCACATGCAAATAAATGACGACAACACAGGTTTGCTACCAGACTCTGGTCATTATTTCGTCGAATTGGTCCTACCCATTAATATAGATTTCCGTTTGACGAAAAATGCTGAAATTCGACGAAAACTGTTTCATGAGTATAAACAGACATATTATTAACGATAATCTCATTAGCACTTGCTAATTCTGCATTTCATTACGAATCGTTTTCATTTACTAAAACTTATTTCAATTCTTTGATTTAAATTCCCCAGCGTTTCAGGTTTTAAATACGTATGTGCATTTTATTTCTCAAGCATTTTCTATTCAGTATTTCATGCATAACCATAGATATATACTGACAATCAAACTACATTTATATATACTACTACTTATATATAATGTTTAAATTATCAGTATACCTCCTCTTAACTTCGAATACTTTTGGAGTTCGGATTTGCGTTAAGTTACTACACGAGCCTTGACTCATATAGAAGCTTCATAATGTTATATCAGTCTTTTATGACAGGAGATATTCTCATGTGGGCCTCAAATTACTTGAGAAAGTTAGGACTTCTTATCCACCATTGGGTGTGGGTGTGTGTGTTTGTGAACTTGTGTGGGGAGCTTATGACCATGTGGTCACTTATGCAGATGGAATTTAAAACAAAGCAAAAATCGATATTGTTTAATCAGCATCAATTTTTCAAAAATCAGTAGGATATTCCAATGCAAATTCTCATATGGTTGTTATTTTCTGTGCCATAACTTTTAAAGTTTTCAACCGATTTTCTTGAAATTTTTATATACCGATGAAATATGCGATAAGGATGAGTTGAAATAAATAAACTTTTACCTAGGCCACTCAAGCAAAGCGTAAGAGGATTTCTGATTAACTGATTAATGAAATTTGGCCTAACTTGCTGTGAAGTTAACATGTTCATCAATTATTTCAGCAGTCTCAGGTCGCTTTAAGATGTATTTTCTTAACACCTGCACTTAAAATTATCGGTTCTAAACGTTGCAATGTTGTGTGCTAAAACATGTAACGTATTTTCTTAACACCTGCACTTAAAATTGTCGGTTCTAACCGTTGCAATCGATATTTGATTCTCACGAGTGCCTTTTCTGTAAATAACTTTTTGCTTACTTTTCAAACTTTTATGTTTATTTTTCATAGAACACCTTTACTATTCCCTTCTTGATGTTTCCATTGATTATATACTTGCAGCTTCCACTCATCTGACCTAACGATTGTCATTTTCCGATTCCACACGTATTTATTTGTATTATTGTTTCGTGAATTAATATGCTTACGCCTTCTATTATCTGCCTATGTCTTGATTTCATTTTCCGTCAGAGAGAAATTAGAATATAGTGGGAATATCTCCGCTCCCGCTATTACCAGGTATCTCAGTTAGTATATATATATAGATATATATATATATATATATATATATATATGCATGTATGTATGTATTATGTGTGTATGCTTGTACAGATCCACGAATGTACGTATGAACATACATTTGTACATACTCATATTTATGCATATACACAACTACGCATGCACATGTGATTGCAACATCTGTATGTATATATATATATATAT
>NC_068993.1:30743038-30750218 GCF_001194135.2 Octopus bimaculoides
CAGGCACCGAGATGTCTGCGCTTGTACATCTGCTTTTTCGGTATTATTTAAATACAGAAAAGAAAAACTGATGTGAACGTTGAATTCTGCAATGTGTTATTGTGTATAAAGAATTTGACACGCTTTACGTAATGCTTCCTTTATCATTTGTAGACATTTATAATTAATTCTTAGTTTAAGAATACACGACCTAAGTAAATTGTCAACATTGCATGAGAAACACGCATCTTTCCTTCTCTTATCTATTTGCCTTCTTTTATTTCCTATTCAATTTGATTTCTTCATTTTCTTTGTTACAACTTGTATTTTTTATCGCAAAACCATTTCCCCAAGTATTCATTGAAAATCAGTTTTGAACGACTCAGTGTTTCAATCATCTTGCGGAGGATTGCAAGTTCAGTAATTAATGTATAAACGTGAGATAAGTAGAATTTTAAGAATAAGACGAAATAAAAATTTCAAAAACTTTGTCAGTCTTTTACTGTCTATGTAAATATACAATAGATTTTAGTTTAATATTGTTGCGGTTGTGATGGTGGTGGGAAGCAGAAAAATGGCACAAGAGATATATGAACAATTTCTATACGATGTTTAGTCCGTTCCATCTATGTTCAGAGTTCTTATACCACCAAAATTGTTAAAATGTATCTTTAAATTTTATTGCTCACTAAAATACCTCCGCTACTTTTTCTGTCGTCTCTGTTTATTTCTGAATGAGTATGTAATAAATGTACAGCACTGGCAACGACCTTATTTGCGTAACTATAGAAATAATATAATACAACCTGTTTTCTGACGAACTGAAGACTTGGTTGATATTTCTAGTGCTCAAGTGACAAAGTAGAATCTTTCTTGTTTGTTTCTAAAACAATTTTGTTTCATATCATGAAAATAATATGCATTAGATATTCTATTGGCTCTTATTCTCTTTAATATTTAAAAAACTGAATACACATAGTTTGAAACTATGAAAAGACACAAGATTACTTCATATGTCGTACGTTCTAACATACAGCTATTTTCGTTAACTTAGTCTCATATTTTCTCTGTGATGACTAGATCTTTTAGATCTTACTGAAAAGCTATCATGTAACGTTGGTTGTAATTTTCAAAATATTAAAGGAAAATTCTGGATTTTAGAATACACTAACACCCAAAAGCAAAACAGCAATTAAATATTGTTATGCATTTAAATAGAAGGCCTATATTTACTGAAATTATCTTAGTCTTATACAGACGAAACTCATACAGAATATCCGTAATATTTTAAGTCATGGATATATATATAGGACGTCTATAGATAAATTATGAATTGTTATGATGATGATTCTGTTCAGTCTGTTTACTAGACACTGGAGAAGGATGGTATCACTGATGGCTTGTGTAATCGAAGTATCGTTCGAGATACTTCTATACACAAGTACTCTACAATTACACGAAAATTTTCTCAATATATTTCTCAATATATTTTCTTTCATAGAAATTACTACTGTATTAAATACTGCGTATTTGTTGAATAATATACAGTTTTAGGCCAATGAAATGGATGTGCCAATCCAGATCTTGGGATCCCTATTGTGAATCATCGTTATATTTTTTTCCAAAAATAGTTTACTTAGATCTTAGTTCTTGGCGATTGCTTAGATTTCTTGGATCTTAGTTCTTGGCCATTGCCGTCGCGAAACATATGTGCCAAGTTTTACCGTTTCAAACAACAACACGGAGAAGTCTTAAATAAACACCAACGTCTCAAACCTGAGCCAACAAAACGACCTTTCAGGGCACCGTATGATAACAAAGAGAAGCAACAAGCATGCAATACTCAAAAGCACATCCCACAAAAACTGTCAACTGTGACACTTGGCTGCATCCATTATGACCCTCACTGAAGGTACGCGAAAATATCGAGCGGCTTTGTAGAAAATCATTATAATCAAACTGTAAAACTGCAAACTACGTATTGAACCATTATATAATGAATTGAGCTGTATGATTGCATTTCTATCGTTAGAGGTCGTATTTGTGAAACAATGGATGTGTGTAACTCATCAAGTCTAGTCAGTAGGAACATATGTCATAAATAGGCTCAAATACTTCTCAAAACTATACTAATCTGTACATAGTCGATAATAACTTTTATGAAAAAATAACACTTATACTAGTTAAATAAAACGAAGAAATTTCAAGAAGAGGAGTGTGAAGATAATTCAGTTTTTTTTTTGGAGCAGAATAAATGATCCTAGAGCAAAGCAAGAGCAGGGCAGATTTGGATTAAGTAACTTTTGTAAAAGAATGTAAAATCAGAAATGATATACATTTCCTCTATAACGACAACAATTTAAAAATAGATTTGAAATCAAAGTCGCTTATCTCTCAACCTAAAGCGATCGACATACAATGCCGTAAGAAATACAGAACTGTAGTAATAATTTAAAATGTTATCAAATATCTCAAACACAATTTCTATTACATCCAGCTGTCTGTTATCGATTCAAAGTTGGATAAGTAAGGTGGAATAATCTCAAGATATTTTTCCTTGCAGCAATATTCTTTTCTGTTGAATAATAGCTCTAAAATATCTAGCTATTTACATCAACATTGCTTAGTTTAGATGGATCGTAAATTAACGACAATCGTTCAGAGATTGAAACAACGTTTACACGTTAGAAGTTACTGTACTGTCTCATCAAGAAGAATAAACTCTATGTTAAATGGGCCTTTGATAAAATTATTGTCCAGTTTGAAAGATATCTTAGATGTATGGAATCAGATGAGAAAAAACAAACTTATTTGTATTAAGTCATGAAGATTTGGCACTCGGGTTCAACGCAGAAATAGATATTACAAAAGAGGAAACTGTCTTCAGTCAAAATGAATTTACTCTTCTCAAACAAATATGAAAATATTATAAAGTTCCTATCATTAGAGGAAAGGCTATTAGAAATGTTTTTGTGAAGAACTAAAGAGTGAAATCAATCGAACAACATTTTGTCATAGTTTTGCCGTGTTTTCTAAAACTAGAAACACTTTTTGAAGAATTCAGTTTCTACATTTCATATGGAAGAGTCTATCATGAATAATTTGGACAAAATTTTAATTTCTTTATATATGTTGAAAAACTACGCCCCATGATTTTCTGGATTCTCGTGAATTTTGTTGAAAAACAAAAGGCCAAAGAAGAAAGCAGCATATTTGCCCCTGAAAAAAGTGGAGGGACTTTCAGTTTTCCCTCAAAAGAATGCTATACAAATTAGGGTGGGCGGTAGAGGTAACATGTGCCTTGGTCCTGTGAATCGGGTATTCAACAAGGATGGTTCCACAGCACGTGGAGACAGTAATACAAGGTCACGGCTAACATCGTTTCGTATTTATTTATTTATTTATTTATTTATTTATGTGTTTCAGCCAAGTGGCTGCGGTCATGCTGGTGCACCACCGTAAAACGTAACCGACGTTTGTTGAACTTTGTCATAAATTTTGTGGTATAATATGGGTAGGTGTGAGAGCTTAAGACAGCAGAAATGGTATGTGGACGGGTGTGTAGCTACATGGATATGACGTTCCAAACACCATATGTATATTCCGTTGCTGTTACCCTTCGAGATTGAAGGGAGAACGAAGCGAAACGAACATTGGAGAGAAGTTGAAATCGCAGCACTTACACATTTGGCAGTAAGAGTTGCTGAGATCTTCATGGAAGACTTGAAAGGCAGAGGAAGATTAAGAATAGCAGACAGCAGCAGAGCTAGCATCAACAGAAGTAGGACCCAGGTTCAATTATTTTCGAAGATAGTTGGAACTGGGTCCTAGTACTGGTCTGATCATGACGGTGGTGAAGAGATGCTTCTTCTCCCTGCATCTAGAAACCGACCGCGAGTAACCGGCCCAAGTCCTTATAGCTCTTCTCTTCCATCTACTTCATAACCTCGGCCGTCGGTATCGTTACCCCGTACATACATTTGATTTTGTCTCTCTTCAAGACTAACACACCACACTTTCTCAGTCCGAACTCCATTCTGATATCAGCGCTGAATGTATACTCCGTATCATAAAGTTTGTGGTCATCCATGGTTGACTTTTTGTTGGCGGCTTTTGAATACACACCCAGAATTCGCTTTCTTCGGAATCAGTGTTAGTGGTATCAAGCACAGTACAAAGATAAGTGGGGACAGACAGTCACCTTGCAAGATTTCTACTGTCCCTAAACTTCTTCCGTCCTCCAATTAGCCCTACTTTTTCCAAGCAATTGCTCAACATTCGATGCAATACCAAATAGGTTCATACACTCCATAATCCAAGAATGTGGGATCATATCGTACGCCTTACGATAGTCGATCCATGACATGGCTAAGTTACTTTTCCTCCTCTTGCAGTCTCTAAGTATCGTTTTGTCTATTAGGAGTTGATCTTTGGTACATCTGCACTTACGCTTGCATCCATTCTGCTAATGTTGCAGGACACCAGTTTTTCCAGATGTTCGTACATTGACTCAGCGAGTATTCCAGTTAATAAATTCCACATAAGTGGCAAACAGGATATCGGCCTGTAATTGTCTACCGTATTGGTTTTTACGATGTTTTTCAGGCACAGCACTGTCATACCCAATGTCAACCATTCTGGTGTTACTTGTTCGGCATTTAACAAGGTGTTCAGTTGCGCAGCTATTTATGCATGACATTCACCAAATCTTTTGATCCAGTAGCCTTGAACTCCATCTGGTCCCGGGGCCTTCCAGTTGCTCATTTTTTTGCTGATTTCCTCCACTTCCCTAACTGATATGACTAGTTCTGCCTGTTTTGGACAGACTACTGTTTGTTTCAGTTCAGTTCTTGCAACCATTCAGCGTCCTTCTTGTGCTCCTTGAATTTGCTCCAGATATCACTCCAAAACCTTTGACTTTCAATGTTGTCTGGTATCAACTTTTCATCTGTACACCCTCCATTTATTTCTTTATAAAATCTAGTCTGAATAACCTATTCTAGTGGTAACCCTTCATTCTTTGATGTCCAAAGAATGAAGGGTTACCACCTTTGCTTTCTTTACAACGAGGCGCTGTTTCAGTTCCTCCATTACTACTTTCAGGCCCTTTTAATATTATACTTCTTTTTCAGCGCCCTCTATTTTTGTTCGCTTTTAAGCTCCACTTTCTCTTTTCGTGAGCATGTCTAACCCTGCCTGGTTTCTTCTTTTCCACTAGGGATCTTTTCTTTTGTCACTCCCATTATGTTTCTTTTTCTTGACATCAACACCCACATTTTTTGCTACAACAATACTTGCAGCCTTGATCAAATTACTTGTTTCTGTGATGTTGTTTGTTCTCATGTTTTTCAGAATTTCATTGATATTTTTCGTTTCTTGGTTCAATTTCCATCGATCAACTTTATTAAGGTTGCAAATAATGTCGCTATCTTTCTCCTGTAGTCTTACCTTTATTCTGTCGTAGATTGCCTTTTGTTCATCTGTCATGTCGCCATTAGCTTTATTGCCTTCTTTTAGATCATCTATAGGTCTCTCATCAAGTCAACTACCACTGTTCCTTTCCTGTGCTATGTGTTTATTAGTAAGAACTGTATTTTTATTGTTATCTCTGCTGCTATTTTCCATGACCCGTCTACTTTTGTGCACCGACAAGTTTTTTGTTATTGCTCTAGCTTGATCACATAGTCTCTGTTTCGTGAGTTGAAACAATCCCTTTTCTCTCCAATGATCATACATACGTTATTGGTAACCCCTAATTTGTGCACCATTTTCATCTACTGGGCTGCTAAGGTGGTAACACTCCATGACCACAGCATTAATTTGCTTGCTGCATCTACGCCGTGTGTGGTGATCCCTTTCTGGATATCGACAGGCTGGAGCCGGACCAGAATCTCTGAACCTGCCGGGTACAACAATGTTACCATCAATGGCTTCAGTTTCATTGCCACCGTTATTCACAATATTTTGTTGTTTCATTGTCACTCATATGAAGTAATTACGAGTGTTTTTATTGTGGCACCATCACTAGATGTATCATTAATCAGCCCATGAGGAGGCTCCACTCTATTCCTTTCATTATTATTATTATTATTGAGTGAGAGAGCAAAGCATGCCATCAAAGTGACACTGGGGTAAAATATACGAAGCCCATTATACCCCTCATGACTACCCGTCTGATAAGGGTACACCAGGCACATGCATCACAACCATATGTACGTGACATGGTCATCTCATATCAAGATAAACAGCGCATGACCTTACAGGTGGGGGCCTAGTTAGAATTTTCTTCAGGTCGAGTAGCCCATCCCGCTCAAAAGGTCCCTGAATAAGGTTTGTTTAATGATGTTGGGCAAAACACCCATGTTTCCAAAGGTGAATTTTTCAAACCCCAAAGAATTCCTCTCAACACATGACCATGATGCTCCCCCACTACTTCTGCTCATGATGAGAGATGCACATATCATCAGCCACCAAGGAACATGCTCAACTGGTTAAGGTCAAACAACTGACAAGCAAATCTGTGGTATTGAGCAGAATATTTGCTGTAGCCCATCTTTTATACCAAGACAAATCAATGTACATGATAACACTTCCAATCAATTAAGATCAGAGGTCATGAGAGCCACTGCCTGGTACTGCATCCGAGCATTTATTATTATTATTATTATTATTATTATTATTATCAACACTGATATCATTAATATTATTGTCTTTATGTGTAGTAGCAGTAGTGGTTGCAGCAGCAGTAGCAGGTAGTGGTAAGGGTGGTAGTTGGGCCTCAGATTCTTGTGCTATCATAATAGTAGTAATTGTAGTATTAGTAATATTTAGTATCAACAGCTACAGCATATTATTATTTTTATTTTTATCATTATCACCATGACCAATAGTTGGGTAGCAGTTTGGTGAACAGATCATACACTACAGGTCTATAAATAGATTCGGCAGATGGTTGAGAGGTCAGCCATAGAGACAGAGGAATCTTCGCACCTTTTGGGTCAGCAGAGGTCAGATGTATTTACTACTACCATTGACCGCTGAGAGCGCTGCCTTGAAAAGAAGGAATTCAAGCTGTTCTATTTGTAATTACAGGTAGAAAAAACAATAATAATAACATATATATCCACATACACACACACACACACACACACACACAGACACAGACACACACACAGACACACACACAGACACACAGACACAC
>NC_068993.1:30750228-30755169 GCF_001194135.2 Octopus bimaculoides
TGCTATAAAATGTATGTTTACGTATTTGGGTAGTATATTAAATGTTTTTAAGTTGTCTTGAGATATTCATTTTTCTGTCTAGTTGGAGAATACAATAAGAATTTTGCAATGAAAAGGATGTTTACATTTTCGAATACTCAGGGAGAGTCAAAAAGAAAAGAAAACAAGTTGTAGATAGTAAAATTTTAAGATTTACTAAATATGGTCTTTTGTATGACCACACAGAGTGAAATGGCAGTATTCTTAGAACAAAAAGAAGGATGATGTTTACCTTTTCGAATACTCAGGGAGAGAGGAAAGGATAAGTATTCACACAATAGTTGTATATAATAAAGTCCTTTTTTTAAAGCTGATCGTTTGTGTGTTCGAAAGCTGTAGGTATGTAAGTTTCCTAACGTATTTTATTTTGGGGGAGATGTAAATTATTCACAGGAAATTGTAGATATTCCAGTCTCTGGGAATAGTAGGAGGAAGAGATGTTCACCTTGTTGGATTTTTGAATTTCTGAATTTCTTTTTCTTTTTCTTCTGGAACTTTTCTTTTTCTTCTGGAACTTTTCTTTTTCTTCTGGAACTTTTCTTTCTTTTTAAAAGTTTTGCTGTGGTTTACAATTTTTGTAGTTGTGCTGTATGTATATATTGGCGGGTGTTTACTTCCTGAATTTATTATTATTATTATTATTATCATTGTTGTTGTTGTTATTATTATCATATATACTCAACAGATTAGACTTTTGGGAAAGGAAAGAATCCCAATATCGGGCTACAACAAGTAGTCTTAGATGCAAAAATCCTCCTATTGAGTTACAGCAAGTAACCTTAATCTTAGATGCCAAGAATCATCCTAAATATCCTAGCTGTTTCCATAATAACACTGTTTTCTGGAGCTTTACTAAATTGGCTTTTATGCCTATTTCCTCTATCCAACTGTTCAGGTCGTTAGGGATTGTTCCCAATACACCTATAACTACTGGGATACATGTTCCCGCACTTTCCATAGTCTCTGTAATTCAATAGCCAGGTCCTGGTACTTATTTTTCTATACCTCTTATATTAATTTTTTTCATTTGGGACTGTAAAGTCAATTATCTGGCGCTTTCTATCTTCTTTGTCTACTACTACTACTACTACTACTACTACTACTACTACTACTACTACTACTACTGCTGCTGCTGCTGCTGCTGCTGCAGCTGCTACTGCTGCTGCTGCTACTACTACTACTACTACTACTACTACTACTACTACTACTACTACTACTACTACTACTACTACTACTACTAAATCAGGCCTTCTAGCTTCTATTACTCTCTCAGTCTGAATGTTAAAGTCCACAACATCTTGTATTTCTTACTTTCAAGTACTTTACTAGTTTCATATTCATGCCATTTATCAGTATGTTCAAATCCTAGCTAACTTACTGTTGTACTCTTACATATCTCTGTTGCATTACATTGAGAAAAGTCACTCGAGTGTTAGCCAGACGCCTGCACGCACACACGCGCGCGCCCATACGTGTTTATATATATATATGTATATATATATATATATATATATATATATATATATATATATATATATATATATATACATAAAGCAAGGATAAAAATCACGTTAACAGAGGGATTTTGTGGAGAGATTCGAAAATTTGCGGTATATAAAACACTTTGCGTCGAAAAGTAAAGAAATGAAACTGTTGCGAAATGAACCAGCATTACTCGAGATTTCGTACCCTTACTACAGAAAAGCAACTGTAGAAACAGATAACGGGGCTGGGGACTAAATTTACATAAGGTCACATTCTACAGTCTTTAAATTGAATATCATATCGTATAGTGTACTACTTGATTCATTGTCTGAAAATATGGTGGAACGATCACGACAAGAATAAAATTGAACAGAATAATAGGCCTGTTTAGTTAATGCTAAGAAAACTGAAGTATGTTAAAACTTAAATTATAGAGAAGACAATAAAACTGAAGATATCTAGTTTCACCTTACGAATGCATCTGATTTGGAAGCGTAAAACAATTAACTCTGTTATTTATATTACGTTATATAAAATTGGATTCATAAACGTTTGTTTTTTTTAATGTTGAAACTTTGATCGTACTATATTACTCACTTTTATACAGATTTCAGCTATTTGGTTGTGACCAGGCGAAGACAAGAAAATGGAGTCTTGTGCTGCCGAATTTGTGTACGGAAGTGATGTAAGAAGAGAGGGACTGATTTAAACTTAGGGCGAATATTTGTTTGGAACTTACTGCTTCCCCTTCAGGCTGTCTATTTTATATCATTGTCTTATCATATCAGTTTCCTTCACTAATTAAGAAATTGGATCAATAATCCGATTTATCTCATATGACCGACAGTAATTACGTATTTTGTCGAGCGTTTCAAAATATTTGAATTCTTGCCAATTTATCGAATCTTCTGTAGCGGCTGTTTACTGATTCATAAACTCACAGTGGACATCTGCAAGTAACGTTATATCATCGACCTTACCAACAAGAGACTCGGATACGAATTTGATGCATAAATCTATGACTATCACAGACGAAAAGAATTTAATCAGTGACTTGTCCATGAATATTTTAGGAAATTAACTGTTAGAACAGTTAACTTGTTTGGAGGCATTTGGGGGCAGATGTCAGGATATGCTGTAAGTAAAATGAATGATATCGTCGTAGTGATAGGTACGTCTCTTGAGAGAAAATATCATGATGGGCTCATATTCGCATTTTAAATCGCTTTAAAATTTATTAACATTTCAGCAGTGAAGTGTAGGAGATAACATTTGACTTCCTGCATTTGGCTTCCTACCTGACAGGGTCAATTAAATAATTTCTGGTCAAACACTGAATTTGACAGAACAAACTATAAAGTTTCCACCAAATGTAGTTTCATGCCAGGTAACGGAGAATACAAAAAAAATGATAGGATGCCGGAAACTATAGAGTACAAAATTATATACGTCGTAGAATATAACAGCATCTCGTAATTTCCTAATCTGGCAGGATGAAATCCACTCACTCCATTCTGATACAGAATTTGTTATGCTTAGCCTATAATCGAAACAATCTACTGTACACTTCCCAAATGAGACGTATATCACACTAGACAGTATGCCATTTAAAAAGTATTTTGAATTTAAATCGCCCCGGAACTATGAAAAATATGGTTCGAATAGTTCAATAAATAATCAATAAAATGATCTATAAAAAAATTCTGAGAACTGCCTACAACTGTAATAGTTTCACCCACACCATTTATACTCTTGGGAAATCTATAATCACGAAAATATCTTATTTTTCTCCATTATAAATGTGAGGATTTAATCTTTTTTTTATTCTTTTACTCTTTTACTTGTTTCAGTTATTTGACTGCGGCCGCGCTGGAGTACCGCAGTCAACAAACTTAATGCTTATTTTTGTTTTTTTTGTCGGCGTTATAGAATAAGTGGAATATTCCAAATATCCACAATGTGATGTCAATCATTAGTTAAAACTGATGAGCATAAGGCATTTCTATTTAGTGAGCAAACGATCAAATTAAGTCGACAATGCTATGCTAACTCAAATAAACTTCATTTTCGTTTCACTATTAATACACTTGACAAAAGCGTGAATATCACGAATTCCATTTCATGCGTGTCCTACTGGTCAATGACATTATTCTTTGACCAGTACAATCAGTTTTCACACACATTAACTATAAGAGGAATTTCTCTTCCGCGACAGTTACTGCAACAGTTACTGCGGTGAAAGCATTGCCACGTTTGAGTGTGCACAAGCGTGTTAAATTTAACTGTGCACATCTTTATTTTAATCGTCGCTGTTTAGTGTGATTTTAATTAATTGGTATTTTGCTATTTAAATGTCAGTAATGTGATCGATGTAATCGACTAGCCCATTCCAAATTTCTGGCCTTGTGTTTATAAAAAAATGTAATCTGGTAGACTGAAATGAGAAAAAAAAATCCAAATCATGTGATCTAATAAATGCACATCTGGCTGTTACAGGGGGGTAATTTTAATATTGTTGATTAATTGGAGGCAGTGATGTTGGCATAACGACCGTGATAATGTAGACATAAGTTATAAAATGATTTATATTTGAATTAGAAGACAAATACATGTACTGCATGTTTTCAAAAGTTGAAAGAATAAATGCGCTTTAGGCACATGCCAAACTGCATTAGAAACAAAATTGAAGAGATTTATTGTAGTGAAGGAAAAAGAAACAATTCTTTGGCTGAAAAGAGCAATAGCACAATGAGAAGTAGCATTTTAATAGATGAGACAAATCCACGAAACAACATATATAGACCAAGTGTAAACATAATACTGAAATAGAGGTCCATAAATGCAAGAACCGCTATTTCAACCAGATGAAAGCACCACAAAACTATGCAATTGCATTTGGAAAATCAAATTAGCCAAATTTTGTCTGAACTAGAAAATGAAATACTTATACAAACAGAATAAGATGCTTCTAAAAAAATTCTCCGAAACAATCTGAAATGATAAACGAATTATTTAAAAGATTAGATCCAATTATAAATACAGATATTTCACGAAATATCTTTCATAAAAGTGAGAAAATACCCGATACACGAAGAGATTATAGTGAATGTACAACTACGCTGACACGTAATATGCTGACACATAAATTTGCTCTGCAGTCAACCACATTGACTTACAAAATTACATGTCTGCAGGAGATAACTGAACTGATGTTAAATCATTCTATATCCTATCAATTGTGCACATGCCTAACCGGAAGTAGTCATCGTATGAACTCAAAACGGAGAATCCACATATTCAGAAATTGCAGTATGGAAATTTCAATGGACATAAAAGTTAGCTGTAGATCAGTAATCATTTGCAATTACTATAAAATTATATATATATATATATATATATATATATATATATATATAT
>NC_068993.1:30757054-30764478 GCF_001194135.2 Octopus bimaculoides
ATATATATATATATATATATATATAAGGTCCAAAAATGAAGAAAAAAGACTAGGGGAAAGAACCACAAACAGAGATGGACGATCACGAAAAATGTAGGAAGTCTTTAATGTTTCGAGCCTACGCTGTTCTACAGAAGGAATCGATGAATGGAGATAAACGATGATGAAAAAAGTTTATAAGTTAAACGGTCAAGGCATGCTGAAGGCCAAGGCAAGATGAAATGACCGAAAATAGGAAGAAGTTGACTTGAGGCGTGATGTATTGACGCCATAAGAATGTATAACTGTTCCAAAAAAACGAGAAATGATTCTTTTCTGAAATAATAGATCTCAAAGCATATAAAACTATAAAATAATACCTTATATAGCATGTAAAACTAATAATAACATATAAGTATTGGGCTGAACAACCCTTTTGGATAGAAAAAGTCGAACCCTTCGAGCTTTGTTTTTATCCAAAATGTTATGTTTATTCGACCCATTATCTACATTCTATAATTCAGTTTCTTATGCTTCGATACCTACAATTCCCCCTCCCCCAAATTACATATATCTTCTTATATGGATACTATTAAAATATAACAACATGGCTTTTACACCTCACTCTCCTATATGTTAGCTCTGCACAATCTAGATAAGAATCTAAGATGGCGTTCCAATCGTCCACTAGCAAAAAGAGCAAGACGTCCCTAGGAAAACCGCCAAACGTCTGAAGAAATTGGATGCCCTGTCCAAGTCGGGACATACGAAGCAACTAGTCTAAAAGCATCATCTTCACTACTGCTCACGTCCAGGATCATCAAATTATTGCCCGGGTCCAGGAAGCTCACCTGTATCTCTTTCGGAACACAAAACCAGCCATCTCTCCAATTAGCATCGAGTAAAGCATGCGATTTCATAATCGCCAAATGTTGGTGCTAAGGCGCGTATGTCTCATTGACTGCTATAACATCTATATCAGTAGCAGCTGCATTTATACTACCCATTCCTAAGTCAACATGTTGGTCGAAATGCATAGGAGAAAGTAAACAGATTACTTGCCCATTGGGTGATCCCATAGTCCGGGTGCCTCGGTTTGTAAGAGGCTTCGGATTTCTTTTGATAATTCCTTTTAAAAACTTATTGTTAGCCCTTACATTCGGATTTTCCACCTACTTGCAAAAATCCTCTCTTAAATTTTTATGTCTCCAAGTCAAGCTTTATCATTTTCAAGTGATAATTTGAATGTGCTGGTTCTGAAGACTCCTCCCTCTGTTTCTATGTTCTGCTCCTCTGCAATAAAACACTTCAGTATCTTGTTTGTACTTAGTACAAATGTTTGGATAGTTTTATTTTTGTTGTATTTCTGTGTCTGTCTGCTGGTGCTGCTTCAGTGTGTGTTTTCCTTTTGTCGAAATTGGTGTTGTTGTTGATGGTGGCGGTGATGGAGTTGAGGTTTTATCCGTTTGTGCGGCGGTGGTTTCGTTGATGTTGTTGTGATTATGTGGTATTTTATTTATTGCGTTGTTCTTCTGTTTTTTGATTTACTAATTTTTATCACCTCCTCGCAAGACTTCACTCCCACATCGGATGGATCTGATGCAAGCGCCAGATGGATAAGGTTGTATGTTTCCGTGCGTGTCTATGTGTGTGTATGTTTGAAAGAGTGGGAAGGCCGGAAAGTAATAGAGAAAGAGTTGGGCTGGAGATGTTCCTGGGTGGCAACTCCTAGTTCTGGTGTATGAACGTTGTTGTTGTTGGTCTTGCTGTTGCTACTGTTGCTGGTTCGGTACTGCTGCAGTGGTTCTTATTTCTTTTGCTGCTATTGCTGTTGTTATTAGGAATGTGGCCTCAGCAATAGTGGGGTATTTTCTTGTTTGATTTTTGTTGAGAACAGAATTCTTTGAAATGGCTTCTGCACCATTATACTGGCATCTAGCTCTCTGCCCTCAACCACGACTTGCAGCCCCTCTTCATCAGGCAGGTGGATTATGTCTGGGATCATTTCCATCTACTCCGGTTTGGTCTGGAGAATCTCTAATGTAGTTCTAGCTCAAATATTCCTCTCCGTTTTCTCCACTTCATGAAGGTTTCCACTGCTTTACAGAGTGACACACGCTAGCAACCACTATGCATCCAACCCAGGTGAAACCTTTCTATCATAACACGACAGGTCTTTCTATCAGATAAGATGAGTAGAGGGGGGAATTCATGGCAAGTATAGGGGTTATGGAAACATGGGATTTAGTTGGGAAACACGGAATGGAATGTTAAAGTTAACTTAAATTTATGTTAATACATAAATTTTAAGTAAATATTGATAAGGTCTTTCTTTTATCTTGCATTTCTTACGGTATAACAAAGGCATTGTGATAATTACAGGCGGTACTGGGAATATATTTCCTTAGTAAAGGACATGATAAACTCAGTGAATGATTTAAAACTTAATTCTTGATTATATTCTTATGATGGTTAGGATGCCTCTCAATGTAGCAAAATGCCTCATTTTGTTTTTTTTTTATCGACAATATAAGGACATTATAGAGGTCAATGATTACTTTTATGTAATTCAGTTTTACGATTAAAGTCTACAGTAACTAGGAACTGAGGATCTTTAGTAAAGCTACGAAGGATCTTGCTTCACAGATTTTACATTTACATCACTATAGAGACTTAATTCGAAGGAGGGGAATTTACAAGTGAAACAAACACCGCATCTTACCCCTGTCATCTGACTAATGTCAAACAGAATGCTACTGACTTTTCATCAGGATAGTGGGGTCTTAGTAGATGACTGTTTTCCTTTCGCGCATGGATAATGAGATAAATTTCGGAGTGATAACATGTTAGGCGATCTCTAGAGAATTTAACAGTAATTGCTTGCAGGTGGAACCATAATAATCTCTAATATTAAATAACAAGAATTCGAAATATTTTTTTAATATTTCATATAAGCTTTTTTTCTATACTGAGCAAATAATATCAGTTTTCCACCATATACAAGTCGTTTTTTTTTTTTTACAAATTGTGTTTCTGCAAAAGTCTTACTTAACGTAAACACATCGTCTTCGAGTGGTTGGAGAAACATATCTTACGAGGTATGATCAATAAGTATCCGTACTGTTGTCACAGTAACAAAGCTAAAGCATGCAGAATAAAGCCGTTTGGTTTGGTACAGATTGATCTTGCCCTCTGCTGTGCATGTGCACTAAGTTTTAACGTACTAGTTGACTTGCGCTGTTTACAGCAGTGCTTCATAGTAACGTGTGTAACGTGGGATCGTCGCATTGACCATAACAGAGAAAGTTGTCACGGTGATACCTACTCAGAGGCCTCCTTAAAGTTGAAGAAAGTGTATGAACCGCATACAAGTGAACGAGGGGTTCAGACGTTTCCAAGATGGCTGAAAAAATGTCGATAGGGACGAACGTTCTGGGAGACCTGCAACCAGCAGAACTGAGAAAAACATCGCGAATGTGCGTACAGCCGTGGGGGTGGGGATCGTGGAATCACCATGCATGAGTAATGAGAGGTTGTGCAGATTAGTTACGGTTCACTTCAGTCCATCATCACTGAAGATTTGCGTATGAGACACATATCTGCCAAGTTTGTGCCAAAACTGTTTTCAGTTGACCAAAAAGTCACTCGGGTTTCAGTTGCACAAAATCTCCTTGATTGCGTCAAGAACGATGTAAACGTTTTGAAAACTTTGCGTAGACCTCTGAACACGTATCGCCAAACTTTTAGCAAAATTTAATGCAGATTATCGGCTAAACTTTCTCTGTCATTGTCAATGCGACGAACACACGCTACACACATTTTAATTCGAAGCACTGCTGTAAACAGCGCGGAAGTGATCCAGAACGTTAAAACTCAGTGCACATGCACAGCAAACTACAATGTCAATCTGTGTCAAGCAGCTCTACTCTGCGTGCTTCGATACTATGACAACAGTCCGGATATTTATTGATCAGCCCATGCACGTTAGTTCATTATTAATCATGCAGTCATGTCTGAGAATTTTTCTTATGTGTTTTAGATTTTCTCGTAGGAAAATTCTCTCCATCTTCAGCTTTGAATAAAGATGTCTGTTTTAGAAAATTTGAACTAATAATTCTAAGAAAATAGAACAATGAGAAAAAGCTGAAGGATCTAGTTGTTACTTCAGCATAGTAAAGTTATAATTTACAGACTACCCGATACAACAAAGAGTTACATATAAAAAATATGGACAACAAAAACTTTTATTTATACGGAGGACTCACTACCGAGTTATTACATAATGATAATATATTTCACATAATTAATATGTTAATATCTGCCAGCATTTCCAAAAGTAAAGCTTATCGAAGATTTTCAAAATTTTGCACATTAATGTAATTTTCCAAGCTGAATTGCTGGAGTTATTTCGCTTTTTTCAGAAAAATGCTTTTAAAATGTTATAGAGGTTTAAAAGTTTGATCATTTTTACCCAGTCAGGAAACAGAATTTGGAAGCTGTCATTTTGTGCGTAACTGCACATTTTGTCGTCACCATCCTAAATATAGCACGTGCTGTCAATATTTGTATTCTACGTACAGAAAACTAGTAAACAATATGTCTTTTGTTGTTGGAAGCATTCAATATGCATTTAATGCGATAGATAAAACAGCAGAACACAGCGTCAGCAAGTGATTTCAATATATTTATCCTACACGTGCTTTCTCGCAGACAAAAGAGTTCTCATGTTTCGCTTGTCACTATGGAAACAAGTATGAATGTGTCTGTGGCTTACGATTGGCTAAAATTACCCAAACTTTTCAAACTTTAATTGATAATAACCCTTTATTTATTGATTCATAGCAAAAATTATTTTCATGGTATTCATTAGTCTATAAAAGTGTATCATTAAGGTGAATATAAAATCACTTCGAACAGAAATTGGCGCTGGCAACCAACCAGAAAAGATCCATCTCAAGTGTCGTCTTTAGACTATTTTTCACTTAAAAGTGAGATGACTATTTCCATCATGGATGAGTTTGTAAATGAGGTTAGCTGTGTAGGTTAGTTGTTTCAGTGGGAAAATACAAATGAAAATACAAGTTTCTCTGTATATTTTAGGCATGTATTTTGCCAACAATAATTGATATTTAGGTTCTAGGCTAATTAGAATATTAAGGAATAAAAAATAAAAATAACTTTAATGAAAGTAAGGGAAATAAATGTCAAAACAACTCGAGGGTTAGAACATTGGTATTAAGTAGCTTATTTATAGTGTGATAGGAAAGCATTGAAAAGCGAAAAGTTAATGAATACAATTGGAAAGAACTATATAAGTTTAATTACATATCGGATTGTAGGAAGATGAAATAGTATGATTGAATAGAATGTGCATGTCTTACTATGGAAGTTGTTTACGAAAAAGCTGGAAACAAGAAAAACATGAATTAGATTAGAGGTTAAATAATGTAAAAGAAGTGACTAATATAATGATTATTGGCGTGATTAAATTCATATTGATTATTAAAATGTTCTCGATGCAGGAGGAAATTAATATTAATGGTAAAATTTAAGAGAATTTTTTACAGAAATGCAAAATTGAAGTTATTGATACCACCCAAGCATATCATCCTTACATCGCTATCCTATAATTACCTACTCCCGTTAAAACTTTTTGTCTTCAGTATTCTGATATTCTAATTACATTAAACTCCAAACAAATCATTTTATAAAAGCATATCTAGTAAAATCATAACTTGCACTAAATTTTCATTTCTACATTTTCGCTAAATGAATTGACATATCTATTACTCACATATAGATAATTTATTCTTTTCTCTTATTGCTTTGAAATATTTTCCAACGGGAATTTTAAGTAATTACTTAAAATTCAGTTATAGTAATAAATATATTACGGGTTGATATACCTTAACTTCATAATGAATTAAGTTAAAATATGTATTTCTGGCGAACACACACAATCACACACACACACACACACACACACACACACACAGACACACGCGCATACACAAGTGTTTTAATTTGTGTTATTTCTTTCATGATTTAATCATTAGGCAGCAGAATCCTTAATGCGTCGGATAGATTGTTTCGTGGTATTCGTTCCGACTTTCTAGTTTGAGTAGCAGTAACAGCTACTGTGAAAATTAACAGCCACTCGTTAATACCAACATTCTTGAAAGAACAAAAGACAACTGCTACTGCTAAAACTGTCACTACTACTACTACTACTACTACCCATAAGCCATCAGAAGTTAACTACCTTCCAGCTCTATGTGAATTTGAAAAAATTAATGTGAACTTCTAGAAGTGATGAAAATTAATTTAATTTCATTGTCTCAACATGAATAGTTTCGCTCTTTTGTCCATAATAAAATTCTCAAAGGATTTTCCTTTTGATTCTTAATAATCACACACACACACACACACACACACACACACACACACACACACACACACACACACACACACACACACACACACACGTGAGAGAGAATTTCAGTATATTAAGACACGATTGAAATTTAGCTCCAAATGCAGATAAGGACAAGTGTCTCATACACTTTTGGAAAGATGTTACCCTGGCTTCGCTCGTCTCTCCACTCAGAACAACTTCAGCTTCTGTAAACTTGAATATGCAAAATTACTCGTAAGCATCGCCGGCGTCAACTGAGCTCTCAAGAGGAGATCTGTGGCTGTTTCACCAATAGACTATTATTTCGAGTTTTTGGGTGTTCATCTCTCATTTTTGCAATCATCACACTGATTTTCTTTCACTCGTAGATTATTCAAAATCTCCATTAGAATGCTTTTGAAAAATTGGCATACCTTGACATTCATACATTCCATCTCGTGTGGGAGGAACGACGGTCAGTTGATGGGGTATTTTAGCGGTGATATGCATAATAGGGCTACCAAAGTAATTATAAACTCTTTCACTGGAAGGCTGATTAAAGAATTCTTTTAAAATTCTAAAACGGTTTGTGAATATGTTAAAATCAAAGTAGTTAGTAGTATTGTTCGAGTGTTACTGACAAAATGGGATAATAATCCTTTCTACTATAGGCACAAAGCCTGAAGGTTGGTGGTGGTGGGGGGTGGGGCAGAAGACTAGTCGATTACATCGACTCAGTGTTTCACTGGTATATAATTTATCCACTTCCAAAGGATGAAAGGCAAAACAGCCTCCTCGGAATTTGAACTCAGAACGTGAAGACGGGCGAAATGCCGCTAAGCAATTTGCCCAGCATGATAACGAGTCTTCTAGCTCGCCGCCTTACACGATGAAATAATAATGCTATTTGTCACCTTTAGTAATACATCATATTATTTGTTAATGCTTATTTGTGAGTACAAACACACGTACAAACACACACACACACACACACACCACACACACACACACACACACGCACACACACACACACACACACACACACACACAC
>NC_068993.1:30765023-30771181 GCF_001194135.2 Octopus bimaculoides
ACACACACACACACACACACACACACACACACACACACACACACACATATATATATATACATATATATTGCGTCATCCCATAAATAATGCGGTATTTTGAATTGCATGAACTAAAAGTTCGGAGGGGCGGGATAAGCTTCATGCATCAACTTGCTATAAAAGCAGGCAGTAATTTTTCCTTGGACTTAATCTTAGTGCAAATTATGAAGAGTGCAGTTCGATTTTAACAGTTATGTTTTCAAAGCTATAATGGATGTGACAAAGGAGAATCTTTGGCATCGGCATATTTTTGTTTTATGAGTTTAATGGAAGCAACAACACAACGGAAAATGCGAGGAATATTAATGCAGTATATGGCGATCGGACAATACACGTAAGTCATTGTTAACGGTGGTTCCAGAAATCCCGAGCCGGAAAGTACAGTCTAGAAGACAAGCCTCGACCTGAAAGATCTGTAAAGCTCGATGAGGACGTCTTACAAACCCTGGTGGAATAAAATCCCATCGTTACTGTTGACGAACTAGCCGAGAAGCTTGGATTTGGTCATTCAACCGTTCATCGACAACTTCGTGCCATCGAGAAAGTCAGCAAATTGAGTCAATGTGTTCCTCACATATTTTACGAGTCTAATCCCGCGCAGAGAATGAATGTCTGCTCTTCTTTGCTATCACTGCTCTCGAATGAACCTTTTTTGTAGCGAATAGTGACTGGTGACAAAAAATGAGTTCCTTATAAAAATATCAAATGCCGAAGACAGTGGTTAGGTAAAGGAGAAATACTGGCACCCAGGTTAAAGAAGGTCTCCACCCTCGTAAGGTATTATCTGTTTGGTGGGATATGAAATGTTTAGTCCACTTCGAACTTTTAAACCCAAACCAAACGATAACAAATGTGATCTACTTCGAGCAACTTGAGCAGCTTAAGTCAGCGCTAGATGAGGGGCCTCGCAAATCTACCAGATAGATGGAAGAGCATTGTAGAAAATGATGAGTATATTTCAGATTAAACAAGAACTTTGCTTATCCTAATTTTGAAAAATAAAGGATTAAAAAAACGACATCGTTTATGGGATGATCCTATATATATAAGAAGTTAAAAGTTATGGCTGGTCAAATAATGACCATCGGTTTCACACCTCTAAAGTGCTTTGCAGTATAGGCGACTCGTCAGAATCAAATGGCTGATATCAGAATTATTTTTCTGCTTATCAGCATTTGTTTTCAAATGTTTGGCAATAAATAACAGTCTAAATCTTTGACGTAATGAAATAATATAATGGGATTTACAAGTACAACTTATATGACTGTGGTGTCATCCATGAATCCCACTTGTGATATTGTGCCATATTATTACACATATCATGTTTTATAGCCATATATATTTTATAATACTCTGCAGCGTTATATTATATCATACCATGTCTTATGTTGCATAGTTTTACACCGCTGTATATATTTGATATTTAATATTTGTTCAATATAATATCGTTCCATAAACAACAAACGTATCTATAAGTATACACTGAGATACACCAATGAAATTTATGCAAATATCTTTGAATTCAAAATTACCAGGTCATTAAAAATGAAATGTCTGATTTTCTTATGCACCAAGTTTGACAGTCGTTAACTCTAATGTTTTATCCTGACAATTCTTTGTTTTATATCACTGAAGAGTTACATTATTACTTTTCAAAATGCAATTCATGATGTCTGATTATATTGTTCGTATTCTCTTGTAAATCCGTTTTTGTGAACCCATGGATAGATAAAAATTTCGTGTTGTTTATGAATATGCGTTCTGTCGTGGAACCAATGCATCTCAAACAGCTCGAAACATCAGTGAGGTGTTTGGTGAAGATCTTGATATGTATAAAAAATATACCTGTAAATTTTTTTAGCTGTATCAGATAGATACTTTCCAGCATCTACCAAATAGAGTCAGATTTTCATTTGACACACATTTAAGTTTGCGCTTTCGACAACTAGGAACTGACCCTAAATTACTGCAGCACACAATTTTAAGAGAATTAGAGAAATCACCAGTAGGTATCTAGTAAACTCAAATGATAAAACTAATATAAATAGCAAGAATATGTGGTAATAATAATTGTTTGGATGAAGTCGATTATAATATAAATGATTCTAGTGGGAAAATAAACATCTTTTTTGCTAGCAGTAGAAGTGGAAACAATAGAGAACCTACGAAAGACAGTGCACGGGTGCTAACGTTGCCCAAATTACACTTATATTAATTAAATGAAGCGAGTGAGAGAATCGGTAACATACTTAATTAAATCTATAGCGAAACTGATAATATCCGTAGAATGATACTAAAGACAGAGTACATAATATTTCTGACAGTAGAAAGCATAGGGTTAACGTTTATAGGCATTATTATAACTGTAAGAGGAAGAAAAACAGTTTATGGATATACTGTAACAGCTGATATTTCTAATTATTGTATAGCGTCATGTTCTACTGATTTTAAACGAAGATTATGTAACCACCTTTCTTCGCTTAAAAATCCGAAAGAAATAAACAGTACAAATTTAAGAGGATTCATTAAAACTTTAAAGGATAAAAATATTAAATATGATTTGAAATGGGCAATCTGAGCTTTTATGTCCGATTTTTTCCTCAATCAAAACTGTATTACGCAAGCCAACAAATCTTCCATGTTACATAATGATTTTGGTTTTGTACCAAAAAATATTTAACCGTCCTACGCAAGCTTCGAATATCTCATCGCTACTTTTATATCCTGTTGCAGGTTGGTATATACATTAGGTAGCAGAGGTTTTAATCAATGTGTTCACACGAAATAATTTGTGAGACTACAAAACCGCTCTTATTATTTTTATTGGCCATACAGGGCTTAACACAAACGGGACAGCACATGGTGGGGACAAATACAAAAAACGGATGGAAAAGGTAAATTAGATAAAATGATAAATGAAACGAAGCCGTTCAGCCCCACCTCCGAGCGACTTCATTGAATCTATTTAATACACCTTTTTAAAACATTATTTGTAACCGTTAACTTTCATCTTTCCGAAGATGTCTATGTTAAATTTCTCTAAACGTTTATGATAGCTTACCGGTTCTGGTATTTTGCTGGTGCCCATTTTCTTGACCCACCACTCAAGGTCCCCCTCGTGACCCTTTACTCTCGAAAGATACTCTGAGTCTGCCACCGCACATTGAAGGTACTCGGGCAATCCCCTAAATTCTGTTATATTCATTTTTATCGCTCTGTCCCACGAGTTTATCTCACTATGAAGTTTTTAATTTTGTCTGTTGTTCAGTATAACATATTATTTCTTACCGGACAAGGGTGGGGAGTTTGGAGCTCCTGTGTGCTCGTGCTTGTCTTTGTGTCAGGTGAGGCATGGAGAAAGTTATTGTCTGTAGGGGTAGGTTGGGGTAGAATGGGTGTGGATGGGAGTCGGGTGGGTATGCGATGGAGTCATCATTTACAAGGTATGCTTCTTTACTTCTCTTCTTTTTTCCAGCCGTTTCCCAACCGTTCTTTTCCTCGTTGACATCCGCTTCCTCGGTGCTGGTACTGGTTTTTGTCGGTGATGAAGTCGCGATTTTCTTCCTGCTCTCGGGTTTCTATTTAGTTTTCATGGGTGGTGGAGGGCAGGCCGCTCTAATGTGGCCTTTCAGGCAACAGTTATAGCATCGTGGAATCATGCCTTCTACTCTGACCCTGAGTGTCACCTCTTCGACCGTGATTGTCTCGACCAGGTTTTCAAGGTCTTCCGGCGCCGTCTACATTAACCACCTAGTGTCGAAGTGCATCCCTTCAACAAGTGTGCATACCTGAGGCTGATAACATCATAAAATTTAGAAGGCAGCTCCTTGAGCAACACACTTTGACTGATAATCTAAAATACATATCCAAATAAGTCGCACCACTCTATCAAAAGGTATCATCAGATAAAAGGGTGAGCTTGTATGAGTAGAAGACTATGCATGATATGTTAGTAGAAAGCTCCGTGATGATAGTAACATCGATCATCAAAGCAGTTTCTCATAGACCAATAGCCGGATTACTACCTCCCACTTTGAAGGGTGTGCGTTTGCAATCCAGGAATAGGAAATATCAACCAATTACCTGATACACAAGAGGGATAGTAATGCAGGAAAAACAGTAAAATGGGACAGCCGCTGGAGACTTTGTGGAGTTCACACCGAAGATGTCACCCACATCATAAGAAGTTGTCCGAAAATGTCATCACGGTATTATCTACCCATGATACATGATGAAGCTAGGACACGCTATAATGAAATCCGTCGGAAGGATAATCTCCAGGACACAGAAATAAGAACCCACAATATGGTACTAGCCATAGTTACTCATAATAAAAAGTAATCTTGGTGAAATGTCCCACTGTTGTTGATGTTGAAATTCCAACGAAGGAACCTTGGATCTAGGTTAAAAACCGACTCTTTCTCTATTGCAAGAAATCTGGAAATAAAATGAATGACATGCATACATACATACATACATACATAATGCGTGTGTGAAACGTTGAAAATGTACATCTTAAAGAAGACATTTTCTTAACAAATTTCTGATTATTGAGACAAATATGGTATTGTTCCATGTTCCTCCCTCTTACACAATGTTAAAATTTTAAAACTGTGGAAACGGTTATGTCACGTATCTAATACCTGTATGTTTCAGATAGATATATGCTGCACTCACAATCGTTGGACCAGGCGGCATGATGTGTTCTTCAGCATGATAACTCATTCCACGTTGCTCTGCGCGTGGAAGAGTGGCAGAATCATCGGCACGTCTGCAGAGATGCTTTACAATATATCGTCTGGCTCTGTACATTCTGAGTTCAAATTCCACCTGCCTGAAGAATGCAACGGGAAACCACTCCTGTATTCATTCCAAGTCTAGTCCTGGTAGCTGAAGTTTAAGTAATCTATTTAAGGGTGGCAGGGGAAGGTACGGGCCCTCCCATGTCGTATGGAGTAAGTTCACATGCAAACATTTCTACTGAAAATTCATACTCCACATATGTATACCATGAGAATTCTACCAATTTACTCAGTATCATGGATTTATACCACGTGGATTACTCTGCTGAGCATATATACCTACACCACTGAATAACCTGTAACTGGTTCCTTCCGAAGAAAGTTGCTCGTATTTTCTCGTGGTTTCTCATGCACCAGCACAATGATTTTCAAATAGAACAAACCATGTGCTTCGAGCCTAGAGATAGCTTGGATACACAAGGCTCATTATAAACACCTACCCAGCCTCTTGTAATGGCAAGAGACTATAAGTAGCTCTTATTTTAGTACAGTGTACATTAAATTACACACAAACACACGCACACAAACACACACACACACACACACACATACACACACACACACACACACACATATCTCAGACCTTCTAAAAGCAATTCTATAAACTCATACTGATGTGCACGCGTTCACACACACATATATAAAACCCTGCACACTATCTACGCCAGCTTTTTACAACCTGGGGTGTCCGCAACAATAGTGGTTTTTGGTGGCCTTACGAGAGTGAAATGTAACCAGGAGAGGGAAGTATTTATATTATGAAAATCGCTCAACAAAGTGAATTATTAAATAAGTCCTTAAAATAACTAAATTATATTGAGTACACACGAACTATATTATCCTACATATGTAGATTGAAGCATAAGCAACAAATTGTGACCAACAAATTCGTCGTCATTCCATTTGCGATAACACCCTCTTGTTGATTTAGATCCAGTCTTTTTTCAGTCACAATTAAATCTGGAAATCACTCGAAATCTGAGGCAGGCATGCAGAGAGCAATCGGCAAGAAACTTTAACATTTCGATAAACTTATCTCTGAGAAATATAAACAAAGAGCGCAGTAAACCGTTGTGATTGATATCACTGTTCACAGTTTAATTTTTCTCATTGCACATTTTATATTAGCATTTTATTCACCGAATCAAAATCTAAGTTTAGTTGAATTTGCCAATCTACCGTACTGTGTATAGTTCAGTTTTAAAAAGATAAATTGGTTATTAGGAAATAATCTTCGACTGCGATATTAATTTTGCTGGAGGTGAGAAAATTATTCAAATGTTTCCTTGAGTTGCAAATGGTTGTAAAACATTGACT
>NC_068993.1:30771191-30774497 GCF_001194135.2 Octopus bimaculoides
TGTCTGTCTGTCTGTCTGTCTGTCTGTCTGTCTGTCTGTCTGTCTGTCTGTCTCTCTTTCACACACACACACACACACACACACACACGAAACCACTATTTCATTCTACAGCCAATTCAGTATGTTAACAGCATGAACTCACTATTTCTTTCTTTCCCCTTTTTTTCTTTAGACACTTGTATCTGATCCTACCTCTCATACATAACACATATACGTACATGGACACTCCTCCCCCACACATATATGCGAGCGCGCATGTATACTTTCTTCCTTTCAGAATTCATTTCTTTGTTTCTGTTCTACCTCCAAACGGTTTCTCACATCACCGTGACGCAACTCACTGACATCAATCGATGACATTTTCCATTTTCTGTAATATATGGATGACTGAAATCGTATCTGATAGCTAATCGCTAATAATCATAGAATGGAAGATTTGATTGATCAAATAATCACGAACCATCAGAAATTGTTCTCGCATGGGACAAATTTTAATCCCAATAGGTATATTGTATTTTAGAGATAATCTTTATTCTTTTATCATTAAACATCTAACATATTTACTTGTTCATTCGCTTGATTGCTGCAGATATTTTCTCTTCATTTCATCATTGATTTCATTATGTACTTTTTGATGTTTTCACCGCTCAACCAAAACATATAATTACGATTTGTAATATGTTTATTAGTTTTCCGTTGTATTATAATTATATAATCTAGCTGCAGTGGCGGAGTGCCTAAGTTGCTGTGTTATTGAAACAAAAAGTAATAGATTCATATCATCTGGTTACCCGTTTAGGGCAATATATAGTAGTTTTACAATAATTCTGTTACTGACCCGAAGTAAACATTCAACAATTAAAATATATAACATCTTAAATAAGTCACCTGTCTGATACAAAATATTAATAAACACCCTACTATTAGTTGCTTTCTATTGAAATCTGTCTTTTCTGGTCATTGCACCTAGTGGCGTTCCGTGATGTTTCGCTCCCCACCCCAACGCAATAACCTGATCGACTGCTCTCTGTCTCAAACATAGTATTTCTTCGACTACAATAACCATACTTGTATAAAGTAGCCACTCTGTGTAATCCACAACCCCAACTCACATTCTCTGAACGTGCAGATAGTTTTCCTTTCTAAACTGTGTCAACACACCAAACATTTACTCCGCCGCTTTGATCACTCTCTGAAATCACATTTTTAAACACACAGCTCCCAGAACAAAGTTTCAAAGTATTTTCCTCCCCCACTCCATTGTCCTCAAGACATGAAACTGCAAACATTCCTCGCTTACCACAACCACTTTCATATTCTTTTCTAATCTAGGCACAAAGACTAAAATTTTTTTGGTGGGTGAGTGGGGAGCAATCAATTAGATGACCCTAGTACGCAACTGGTACTTAATTTATCAACCCCGAAAGGATGAAAGGCAAAGTCGACCTCGGAGAAATTTGAACTCAGAATGTAATGACATGAAATTCCTCTAAGCATTTCGCCCGGCGTGCTAACGTTTCTGCTAGCTCGCCGCCATACAACCACTTTCATGTTGAAAGCCCAAAGTGTTTTAAGAAACCCACCTTCCTTTGTAGAAAAACTATTTTAACACTTAATAACTTGTAAAACCAATAATTTTCCAAATATTTATGTTTGCACATTTCAAATGAAATTTGTTATACATTTTCATTTGATTTTATTCATGATTTAACTATTTAAAATGTTATTTGCAGGAAAATAATATTTATGGTCATGAAAGTTTTCATAATGTTGTTTACATTATGAGCTGTTAAACTAGAAAACTTTTGATGCCTAACACTAATTTATTTGATCAATTCTTATGAATTACAATGCTCTGAAACTTTGAAGAAATAAAAGTTTTAAATAATTGAGTTTATTTTTTTCATATTCAAAAATGGATTCTTGGAATAGTTTTTTTTTTGTTTAACAGAAAAGAGTGTAAAGTAACAGTGTGGTCAACGATATACAAATGTAGACCATTAATACAGTTTCAATGCACGTAGAGACCAGGATTAAATAAGTCTCTTGTTTTACTTTCAAAACTAAATTGTATTTCATAACTGAAATATTTTCTTTATATTCGATCTGTTCTGTATTGAATTTCAGTTCCTCCTTGGAAGGGACCTGAAATGTACCATTTCTATGAGAAGATCTATTCAGAATTAGTTTCTTCTAACCTCTCTAACTGCACAACTCAGTTGATTCTATGACAAAATAAAACTCGTGTGTATGACCGACACTTTATTTGAACTCATACTGTTGAGAGCTGTAACAGATGATACAAGTCATTCAAACCGACACTATACTATAATAACTCTCCAATTCACTGCTTTTGAAACGATATACAGAACTAAAGAATGAGTAAGTGCAACAATAAATATATAGTAGAATCCAATGAAACTAGTGATATATCTGATGGTAGATCTTAAATAGAAATAGTTCTCAAAGTAAATTCATTGCAAGGAGGGGAAAACTTATCTGACATTTCCGGCATAGCTTGATCCGAGCAATGTAAGTTTCCGACACGAAACATCAGCTCTCTCCTATTCCTTGAACCAAACTAACTTCTTTAACTTTATAAATAGTGTGTACTCCATCGTAGAAACTACACAAAATAATCTCTCTCTACTCAGGAAAACAATATATAAATTCTTTGCTTACTTTTACAACTCTTTTTTTTTTTTTACCGTCGAAAGACTATAAATATTTTATAAGATTTTCTCATTAATCATCCATAACCAGGAATAAAATAAAGTAAACAAAACATCAATCATATTTTCTTTTCTCTAATGCTGACCTACAAGGTTTCCATAGTAACAATTTAATCTGTATTATTTATTTACCCCATAGATTTCATTTTCTATTTGGACTGATTTCTCTGTATGTTTAAATTCTGGTAAATTCATTCTTATCTTTTAGCAACCACAGCAAACATATTAAGAGAGAGAGATTATACAGTGAATATACATAGCCATAAGAGTTTCTCCTATCATATATATATAGAAAATGATTGTTTTCCTGTTGAGTGGAGTTAAAGAAACAGAAAAAACAGTCACGGATTTTTTGTTGACAAAAAAGAAGCAAGTCTTATTTCATAACTTCCTTACAACCGTAACATTCTTCTTGCAACACACCATTAAAAAACATAATGTTTCTGTAGGACTATCATTTGCCCAATATCAACATTTATCTAAATTATCAAACAAAAGAAGTAAAACACACACACATATGTACATTTGTATATACATGCATATATATATATATATATATATATATATATATATA
>NC_068993.1:30774700-30778097 GCF_001194135.2 Octopus bimaculoides
ATATATATATATATATATATATATACATGTATGGTTATCCGGGCGCGCCGATATTACTGGCTTTATTTAAACCAATTAGCTTGCAGTTTACATATAATGGTCTTATGAGCGAGCAAACTTAGTTTGTTTCGATCGTTTTTATTTCAGTTGTTGGGAGCCTTGTCTAATTTTTTTTATATTCATATGTTAAAAATATTTTTTAATCCACACCATTAAGTGGTTGTTAATGATAGTTGTTATTTCCGTTCCGAACAGGTATGAACATTTTAATGAAACGTTTTTTCTTTTATCTTTCTTCCAGCCTAACTTGTGTCATGTAGTTTGTGAAAAAGAAAAATTAGAAACATTTTCTGACCACAAGTTTCTCTATGTTCGCTCTATGGAATTTGGCGAACATTAGTGTTCCGGATTTGTTGTCTGTGAATTCGTGAGCGTTCCGATAATGCATTACTTGTCTCGCCAATGTATAATCCCTCGCAATTAGGGCATGTAATACAGTAGATCATTTTTCTGCTTTTGCAGTTCATATTTGCATTTGTGAAAATCTCTCCATTTTTCTTCTAATGGATCTACCAGTATGCATGTATTTATACGTTCCACATCTGTTATCAATATACTTGGATATTGTGAATGTTCTATCGTGTTTATCCATGTTCGATTAGTTATGTTTTTAAATTTTTCATTTAGTTTCATAATTGGCAAATTTGTTTTGATGACATTAAGAATGTTTTGGTGATGCGGACTATGTTTTATTATAAATGTTATAGTGTTCCGCTGAAGGGTTCTTTTTCTTGTTTTGCCCTGAGTTGTTCTATAGGTATCTCCTTTACTCGTTGTATACTACTTTCTATAAATAGGAGAGGGTATTTTTGCTTGAGCAGAAATCTTTTGAGTTCTATAAGTCGTATGTTCCTGGTATTTGGATTATCTACTGTAGTACAATTTTTTCTGCCTAGACAATGTACAATTACATGTCATGTAATTCTTTTAACATGAATAAATGCTGGTCCCAAGCGGAGTGAGAGGATTCTCTTTGAACCACAGTCAACAATAGAGATGATTAGTCTGAAGTATTTCTGAACCTGGTGTTAGATATCGCCCACAAAAATTAGAATTCTAAACGATTAGTTGTCTATTAACATACTTTACATTTTAACATTAGTTATATACGAACTCATTCTTGCTCACCTTTAGATTTCGTTTCCTTTAATTTTACACAGAACAATAATTGTCATGATGATTTATAAGTTATGCAGTTCGTAGCATTGTTTCCCTAATTTCTTATCTCTATTTGTATTATATAATATATTAATAATTTAGAAATCAATATTACATAGTTTTAAATTATTAACAATTTAAAACTACACTTTCTTCTTAGCTCAATAGATACTTGCATTTTAGTCAAGATCAAAGTATTGGGTCATCACATAAATAATGCTGTTTTTTCAATTGCATGAACTAAAAAGTCATAGGAGGGCGGGATAAACTGTGTGCATCAATTCGCCATAAAATTAGGTAGTAATTTTACCTTGTACTTTTTCTTAGTTCAAGTTATGAAGAGTGCAGTTCAATTTTAAGTTATTTTTTCAAAGCTAAATGGAAGTGACAAAGGAGCATATTCGGCATATCTTGCTTTATGAGTTCAATAAAGCAACAACGCAACGGAAAGTGCGAGGAATATTAATGCAGTATATGGGGACCGGACAATAAGCGTAAGCCAGTGTCAACGGTGGTTCCAGAAATTCCGAGTTGGAAACTGCAGCCTAGAAAACGAGCCTCGTTCTGAAAGATTTGTAGAGCACGACGAGAACGTCCTGCAAACCCTGGTGGAAATACATCCCGCCGTAACTAATGAGTAACTAGCAGAAAAGCTTGGATTTGGTCTTTCAACCAGTCATTCAAGCCAGCGCTAGTAGAAAAACGCCCATCTTTGGTTTCAAGACGAATGATGTTCTTCCATCAGGTTGGAGCACTTTGAATGGGAAACGATGCCCCACCCACCATATTCGCCGGACATTGCCCATCTGATTATCATTTATTCCACTATCTTCAAAATCATTTGGACAGAAAAAAATGAATTCTGTAGACGAGGTCAGAACAATACAGGAGGAATATTTTTTGTCACGGAGAAGTGAATTTTGGAAGAGGGGCCTTGGAAGTATACGAGATAGATGGGAGAGCAACGTAGGAAATGAAGGAGAGTGAGCATATGTACACACACACATGCGCGCGCACACGCACACACACACACACACACACACACACACACACACACACTCACACACACTCACACACACGCAGACATACTCTCGCACGCCTCGCCACAAAATCTCCGAAAACCTTCGAAAAACTTTCTTCACATACATTTCTTTAAAATCATATTCTATGGCGTTTGAAAGGGATTTGTATAAACTTTCATTAAAAACTACCCATTTTCCTGAAAGTTATAACGGAAAAATGTCAGATCGAGTAAATTTTCCGAAACTCCTCTCTCCAGCCCCTAAGAAAAATTCTTTCCCATAAATCCTTATATACTCTGAAGCCACAACATCTAAGCGATATTTGTAGAAAATTTTGTTTCAAAGTATCGTTTTTCCGGATGTTATGAGGCAACAAAATCGGGGGTGTATACATCGGTAGTAATGCCCTCTGATTTGTACGATTTGTTCATTTCCTGTTTATTTCAGTCATTGTTTTCAATGTTCTGACTCCCGCACTCTCCATCTCCCTCTCTTTCACACGCACACGGCAAAGCTTACAGATGTGCTGCTGAATTGAAATCTCTCAGTTACTTTCAGAGGAAGGTGAAACTTGACAAACTGCTTCTCCCTCTGTTGTTGGACTACCGTTATTATGACTGTGATAAAATAATGAAAGTAATATTTACTAAGCAAGTGAGCATTATTATAGAAAGAAAGAATTAGACCTAAAATATAAAAATGATTAAAATTGGGATTCAAATGTGAAAATATTATCAAGCGACTAGCAGAAAACCACCAGGAATGCGGTCTTTCTGTTAGTACCACGAATAATCCTAGGTGCTGCTTAGAACACGATGCGGTTAGCCATTACTTGAATTTTAATTGAGTGCTTGAACCGTACCCGCTTATATATATTATCCATATCTATTCATCATGTATCTTTTATCTTTTACTCGTTTTAGTCATTAGACTGCGGCCATACTGGAACACCCACTTGAAGAAAGTTTTAATCCAATGAACCACCCCAGTTTTTATTTTGTAAAACCTGGTACATATTCTATGGCCGAGACGCTAAGTTACGGGGGCATCAACACAGCAGGACTAGTTGTCAAGCGTTGGTCGTGGGTAAAAACATAGTAACACACAAATACACGTATACATATACATATACATATACATATATAATATATATAAGA
>NC_068993.1:30778405-30780405 GCF_001194135.2 Octopus bimaculoides
ATATATATATATATATACGACTAGCTTCTTGCAGTTTCCGTCTAATAAATCCATTCACAAAAGCACTAGTCGGTCCGGGGCTTTAGTAGAAGACACCTACCCAAGGGACCACGCAGTGAGACTGAACCAGAAACCATGTGGTTGGGAAGCAAGCTTCATACTACACACCGACGCTTGCGCCTGTACACACACACGCGCGCATGTATGTATGTATGTATGTATGTATGTATATATGTATGAATATATATATGTATGTATGTATGTATGTATGTATTTATGTATGTATGTACGTATGCATGTATGCTTGTATGTGTACATGTTTGTTTCTATCACTAACGCTGTGACACCCACCAACAGTAATAATATAGCATGAAGTAGATAAGCAAATCCATTTGAAATAAAGACATAAAATGTGGTATGCTGGCATATTTTAAAAGTTAAATTAATTGTTTTTGATCTTAAGGCTCGAATAGAAGCTAAACAGCCACAACATTACAATAAGCAACATCAGTATAAACCACTACAACACCAATAATTCCCGTCCACCGTCACTAAAATCTAAGCTAATACAACTCGCATTAACATCATTGTTGACCCATCGATTTTTGAATCCAAATGATTACAAGAGATATCAACATGTACGCCAATATATACGTATGCATGAGTGTGTGTGTTTGTATGTTTACAAGCATGAGTGTCAGTTTGTGTGTGAATGTGTGTGCATGAGTGTTTGCGCATGTCTGTGTATGTGTGTGTGTATTTATTCCTTAAGTCAGAAGTGCAAGTGGCGAATTGTCTATAAAATCTGATGAACATTCTTTTGGACAATGCACCGAGCCAGCCCTCGAATTTAGATGGTCTTTCTGATAATGACAGGGTAGAATAAATCTCCAAGAATAGAAATTCTCTACTTCAGCCAATAGATCAAGGTGTGGTAGCTAACTTCAATGCATGTTATATGAGAAGAACTGGCATGAAATGAAACTTTCGGCTTTGAATAGTGCTTGAAAAAATATGTCCAGACGGTATCCGTGACATTACAAGTTTTCCTCAAATAGAAACTCTACATGAAATTCAGAAATATTTTGTGATACAGGCAAAGTATATATGATTTGAAGAAGTCAAAGAGGATGATGTGACTGAGTTGTTAGCGTCCGAGAAAGAAAGTTGATCTAACAAGGAGCAGATGCTTTTACAAAAACAATCTGAGAATACAATGAGTCACTTAAATTTGCTACGAAAACTATTGCTAAATAGTTGGCACTTATAGAAGACAGTCTGCAGGTTTTTGCTGATAATGGTGCTAAATGAGAACTCATCATAAAAGTTACAACAGAAGTTTACAATTATCACAGTTACAGAGCATATTTGAAATAAGGTAAAGCAAGAACGGAGCGGTGTGAATGACGTTGATCGCAGAATACTGAAAGCTTAAATTCTATTTGGCAAGACATATCACAGGGTTCACAATCCACAAGTGGATACGTGCAATTGCCGAACGGTATCCAAGAGATTAGAAAAAGCCACTTCAAAAGTCATCTCGAGGATGGGAAAGATGAAAAATGACAGAATCAAGAAAGAACTGAATGAGCAAGTGCGAAATTAGCATGCTTAACCTCTTGCAGTGGAAGAGGTTGGGTCTTCTGTTAGTTAAATAGAACATGTGTTTCTGAGGCTAAGGAGTGTCTGTCTCATATTTCTAGCAATACCGGTGCTCTCTGCACACTCGGTCACATTGTAATGACGATGAATTATATATATATATATATATACATGCACACACATATATGGATATATTTGCATATATAGGATCAAGTGTGGCTGTGGTAAGAAACTTGCTGTCCTACCACATGATTCCGGGTTCAGTCTCATTGTGTGATTGTGTGGCATCTTGGTCAAGTGTCTCCCAGTAATGCCTCGGCTCGTCCAAAGCCTTCTGTGTGGATTCGGTAGACAGAAACTGATATATATATATATATACATATATATATATATATATA
>NC_068993.1:30780768-30781321 GCF_001194135.2 Octopus bimaculoides
TATATAAAATAGTGTACATTTAAACACAAGAGAAATCTACCTTCAACAGGCAGTTTTTGCACGCTAGAAGAAGTAGTCAAAACGACCAAACCCACATTTAAGAGCAATCTTCAAAAGAAATGAAAAATAAAAACTTTTTACATTAATTCAGGAGGCTAATGGTCACCCGGAACGAGATTAGTCTTCAAACGATAAATGCCCATTTCTTATAAACTTGTGTTTTGTTCATGACAACGTTCTTGTAAGTTATTTTACATATGAAAACTGTTTCGGCCGCCTGTTTCCCGTGCAGAAGACGAAATTTCACGGAAGCGTGCTGTTTCTTCGTGAAAACCGACGAAGGAAGAAGCATTGCAAAACAAGGAAGCACCACGTGACAGTAGCATTTCACACGACGACGTAGGTCGGCAGACTGATGTCTGAGAGTCGCATCAAGTGGCTTTTAGCGGCGGAAGCCAGAACTACTGTGGGATTGTCCCACAGGCAATGTTTTGGTTTACTTTTGGGTAACTTCTCGTATGTATGCATGTACATATATAGGTATATGTATATA
>NC_068993.1:30784297-30785228 GCF_001194135.2 Octopus bimaculoides
GTGGGATTGTCCCACAGGCAATGTTTTGGTTTACTTTTGGGTAACTTCTCGTATGTATGCATGTACATATATAGGTATATGTAGGAATCAAAGGAACTTATTGATTGTATGCGTTTTGCTCCATTTATTATTATTCTTCATATAGGTATATATACATATATAAGTTTATGTACATATTAATATTAGCTCAGTTTTAAAAAAACCTTTGACAATGTAAATATGTTAATAGTTACTATAGGTAGCAAAAATTACACAAAAAGACAGGATATCACAGCCGTTTTATAGGTAGAGATACCAAGTTGAATTGATGCATTTTGAGAAGATATGAATAATAACAATAAATGGAGGAAAGTGCATATAAATAAAAGGAACTTTTATTTATATGCGTTTTGCTCCATTTATTGTTATTATTCATAAGTACACACACACACACACACACACATATATATAGAAGGATTCATTTTTCGCAATGAGATAAAAAAACCAAGGCTGTGTATATTTTAGAACATTTATAAATAGAAGGTCTTACAGCTGTTTCCAGGATATTTATTAAATTCCTTCATTGGAGACAGTGTGAGAGGATGGTTAAGCAATAGTTAATTTAGATAAGAAACAGAGAGTGAATGCAGGGATATTGTATTTGTAAATCCATTGATTGGGGAAAATGGTATACATATAAGATTCCAATATCTTGTGAGTAAAATACAATAGTCTTTAAGATTAGTCATTGCATTTGTAAATCCATTATTAAGATTATAATACCCTATGAGTAAAATCCAACAGTCTTTGAAATTGATCAAGCTAAATGTAGAGTTTATACACAGTGTTATTGACCCAAGGATTCTGTTTAAAGTGCCCTAAAAGTAGGAAATATATTACTAAGGTCAAATCGAAAACAGGAAGAGAGGAATAAAGAGAGAAAAAAAGGGGG
>NC_068993.1:30785238-30788143 GCF_001194135.2 Octopus bimaculoides
AGGGGGGGGGGAGAAAGAGAAGAACAAAGAAGAAGAAAATCATGAAAGGGATAAAGAAAAGAAAGTAAAAAGGAATACAAAAATAGAGATTAGGGAAAGTGTACCAGATAATGGTCAGTGAAAATAATAAGAAGGTAGGAACAGGAAGATAAGGGTGAAAGAGAGAGAAAGGTATTAGAATGTGTAGAAAGATAGAAGGAATGGGGTGAGGGTTATGGAGAGAGATATAAAGCTTTCAGGAGTGTCAATTGCAGTGATGGAGTTGAGAAAGGGGATATTAGTATAGAAAGAAGAATTTAGGAATTTAGATGGTTGAGCAGGTCAGTACTAGAATAAAAGTATGTGAGAATGTATACATATGTACACATTAGACATATATATATATATATATATATATATATATATATATATATATATATATATATATATATATATATATATATATATATATATATATATGTATGTATGTATGTATGCATGTATGTATGTATATATTTTATTCATACAGATGTTTATGCATATCAATATCTACACATATAACTCGTACTCATATGTATATAGATACGTGCATACCCACAAATACGTGTGTCTGTATGTATTGTCGCCCTTGTACACGCAGGTATATATACCTTGTATACATACTTATATTCAAACATGCACACGTACATACATACGCACATACTCACACACACATACATATACACGCTCATATGCATGGATGCACACATACACGAATATAATTAGATGGTTGTGAAATTCAAGTATGAGTATGAGTGAGGTGTTAGATAGGGATTAAAAGGTAAAATATAGATTTATAAGGTCATAGGGTTTACCTAGGGGTATTGTGGAAATGTACTGTATGGTTATCTTGGCATTTGGATTTGTGGTAGAATTTGAATGTGTGGAAAAAGCAGTAGTTATATGTGTTTAGTGCCTCATTTTGTCTATTTAGCAGAGCTGGAGAATTGTGCATTAATATGTGAAGTGCTTCCTTCAGGCAAAATTTGCAGGTTGAGTGTTGACCTCGGTAGGGAAGCCCTGAGTTCAGTATGGACCATGATAGAGTATAGGATATATTTGTATTTTTGAGATGATGTATGTGGCTGGCGAGTTTTGTAGATTTACTATGTTTATCGTATCTAAACGAGTGGAGGTGAGCGGCATATCGTTGCTTAAAAGTTTTGGTTGATCCTATGTATATGGCTGTAGAGTTGTGTAATAGATTAACGACAGTGCATTTGTAAATTACATTATATCTTCTGCAATGGGTTAGTAACAGGCAGGTGATTCCAGGACGGCAATTACAATTAGGCGAGTTTTGGGGTCGATGCTCAGTAATAGTGGAGGTAGTATTGTCAGAGGAGAGGTTATAGACGTGGGTAGAAGATTCTATATTATTAGTACTATTAACGTTATCATTACCAACATTGCTATTATTACTATTGTTGTTATTAATTGCACTACACGCCAACCACATACATCATCTCAAAAATACAAATATATCATACACTCTATCATGGTCCATACTGGACACAGGTCTTCCCTACCGAGGTCAACGGTCAACCTGCAAATTTTGCCTGAAGGAGGCACTTCACATATTAATGCACAATTCTCCAGCTCTGCTAAATAAACATATAGGTTTTACTCACAAGGTATTGGAATCTTATATACATACCATTTTGCCGAAATAATGGATTTACAAAAATAATATCCCTGCATTCACTCTCTATTTCCTATCTTATCTAAATTAAGTATTGCTTAACCATCCACTCACACCGTCTCCGATGAAGGCGTATAATAAATATACTGGGAACAGTTGTAAGACCTATTTATAAATGTTCTAAAATATACACGGCCTTGGTTTTTTAATATCATTACAAAAAGTAAATCTTTATATTCACACGGTGATATATGACCTATGTTCGAGTCCTTATTCGCATAATCACCGAACCTGGAGCTTAGTGATGGTCTATTCTTAGCACTTGCTCAGCAATACCTGAAACCTCTGGGTCTAATTGATACCATTACCGCTCATAACCGATATATATATATATATATATATATATATGTGTGTGTGTGTGTGTGTGTGTGTGTGTGTGTGTGTGTGTCTGTCTGTCTGTGCGTGCTAGTGTGTGTGTGTTTGTGTGTGTATAGGTATATATATATATGTGAATAAAAATAAAAATTTAAAAAAAAATATACAAAAAAAGGCTTTTATATGATCGTGTATAGAGGAATATATTATTTAAAAGAGTTCCAACTCTGTTTTTTATGTTTTATTTATATTCTTATAAAATTAATATGGGATATAGAATATGGAATATATAATATATTATAAATAGTAAAATGAAATGAAGTATTGAATGTCTTATTGAATATATGAAATATTGAGTATTAAATATAAAGAATTAAATATATAAAGGCTAGTATATACTTTCATGCCTATTGGCATTCATCAAGACCACGTCTGACTGATGTGCTGTAAAAGACTGGCTGTTCTTTTGTCTTTTATACCTATTCTTTGGACAGCAGCAGTAGGTGTTTGGTTATTTTTAGAAATGATGCCAAGTTTATTTTTAGAAATGATGACATTTGAGAGATTTTTTGTGTTTTAGTTATAGGGATAAGATTTTTAAACCCTAAGTAAGATTAATTTAATCATTGTTTGTTAAGAGTGGGTTTGAATTTCTTAATAAAGTCCTTTTCTTTACGTTTTCTCTCAATATTTATTCAGGTTGTAAAGTTTATGGAATTGAAATATCATAAAAGTTTCACGACCACATGTTGCCAGATGGTTACTCAGTGGTATTTGACGGACCTCTGTGTTTTTAATCTGTTGTCGATGCACACGTGAGCGTTCCGATAGTGCATTACCTGTCTGGCCAACGTACAGTTCTTCACAATT
>NC_068993.1:30788786-30790923 GCF_001194135.2 Octopus bimaculoides
ATATATATATATATATATATAAATATAGGTATATAAGTATATATATATATATACGTATATAGGCACATATGTATGTGTGTATATATATATATATATATATATTGATAGAAAGGACAACAACAGAAAGAAAGAGACCTCGATATTGTGTAAATAGAGGAATTTATCTGTAAAAATATATGTGGCTTATACGGTAGCCATGATAAAACTCCGAGTTTCGGATGCCGCGGTGGGAACCTACGCCGCCATCTCTTTTCAGTTATCCGGCCATTGAAAAATCCATTTTTCACAGGAATTTCACAGGAATTTCACACGTATATATACATACACATTTTGTGTCTGTGTTTGTCCCCCATCACCGTTTGACAATCGGTGTTGGTGTGTTTACGACTTCGTAACCTAGCGATTGGGCCAAAGTGACCGACAGTATAAGTACTAGGCTTGAAAGAATAAGTCCTGAGGTAATTTGTTCGAGTAAAACCCTTCAATGTGGCGCTCCAGCATGACTGCAGTCAAATGAGTGAAATAAATAAAACGTAAAAAATTAAAGATATTTCTCATTAAATACTGTTCAATTTAGAAGCAAATAATTCAATAAACGGTAGTGTCTAACTTTGTATATCTGTTGGTGAGACCGAATATAATCGATTATATTGATTTCAATAGTGAACGCATGTCGATTCCATTAGCAAACACAGTAAATTCATATTTGGCAAGACTTGAACGAACCTCATAGTGTAACCTAACTAAAGAGAAAAAAATATTCGATTTTCTATCGTTTCTGTACTCCCATTTTACTACATTACACATCGAACGAAAGAAAAAAGCTTCCTGGTAGAAATAGTAAGATTACTCTCAACTTACAGTAAACAAAAACGGGACACAAGACATCATTTAATATTTGTTACACTATATCTTAAAATATCTCAGATTGTCACGGTTGGAACCCCTCGGTTATAGGATTAATAAAATGGAAATATCATGGAGCTAAGCAACAACATATACGAGAACTGGCACAAAAGACAAAAAAGGAAGTGAGAAAGAAAAACACTTTCTTGCAATATATGCGCTTTTCAAGGAGTGCCATGCTGAATATAAATTGCCTAAAACGTTATAAAAGTGAATAACATATTGAAATCAAGAAAAGAGAAGAAAAAAATTAAACAGAAGGTAACATATTCTGCCAAATAATGTTTTGAATTTGATTTGTTGTGTGCAGAGGAGAATTTTAAGCAGATTAACAAGTAGTGTCATAAGTGTGACTGTATTCGTATCTGTTTGACTTTCTAAGAGAAATAATTCAGTGGCCAGTGTCGTGTATTTAAATAAGACGAATGAGCGCAAATTAATTACCATAAAAATAGATTCTTGGTTTATTAAAATTAACTACGCTTCCGGAGAAAGTAGAGTGATCGCTTGGTGACAGTTACTGGCAAACTAAATACAAATGAGAAGGAGAGATAATTTCAATAATCAAGAATTTCCCCAAACCGGCCAGTTTTAAAGCAAAAGAAAGTCTGGGTGTCTAGTCGATACCAGATTTAAACATCCCAATATTTTCAAGCAATTTTTGCGCTTCACAGAAGCTTACGCGGTTTTTTCAATGTGAGACATTGGAGCACTGAGTAGAACATAGCCACACTTCTTCGTGTGTGTTTGTGTGTGTGTGTGTGTGATCGCATGCGCGCGCGTCTGTAGGCAAAATGTCGATGAAAGAACAAAATCAAGAACACATGAAAATGTTGCGATAAATTCAAAATCAGTAAGTCCAGACTCTACAGAAATGCTAATGGCTATAAAGTTTTACATATTGCGGTTAACTTATAAAAATACTTGTACATAGATATACATAAATACACACAAACACATCTATCTATCTATCTATCTATCTATCTATCTCATCATGGACAGACGGTAGACACATCGGCTCCCATGTAAGTTGCTTTTTTCACCTCTTAAAAGACCTGTTTTGTTTTTAAATTTTGTATAAGTTGTGTATAACACAAAATACTTCGTGAATATATATTTTTCAAATCGGAAATAGCTCTATTTAGAGCCTTATTTCCAAAAATTCAAAAACATCTTCCCCGTTTCTAGCCATATTCTGTAAAACGAATATGGCTATGGTATACAACAAGGC
>NC_068993.1:30794213-30794892 GCF_001194135.2 Octopus bimaculoides
CTGCTCAACGCAGATTTGAAAATTTTCGCCAAAGTGTTAGCCGAGAGGTTGGCGCTTGTCATCGAGAAACTAGTCGACAGGGCGTAGACGTGCGCCGTGCCGGGTAGGAGTATCCATGACAACCTCCATCTGATCCGCTACATCATGGACAGGGTAGTTAAGGAACCTGGCATGGGTGGGGCGCTGATCAATTTGGATCAATCAAAAGCTTTCGATAGGGTAGACCATCACTACTTGGAAGCCGTCCTCATAGCGGCTGGTTTCGGTCCCGTCTTCCGCGGTTGGATCGCTGCCTTATACAGCGGCATCCGCTCGGTAATTCGCATAAACGGTCATCTATCCAGACCTTTCGGCATCATGCGATCGGTTCGTCAAGGATGCCCCCTCTCGGCCCTTCTGTATGTATTGACTCTTGAACCTCTACCGCGGAAGCTGGCGACGCTGAGGGGCATCCCACGAGAGCTGGGATGTGGGACGAGCGTGTCTGCATACGCGTACGACGTCACCGTCATAGTGTCGAGCCAAAAGCACATCGAGCTGGTCGGCGAGAGACTAAAAGAATACGAAGCGGTAACGGGAGCAAAAATTAACCGGGATAAGTCAGTGGGCTTGCGGCTCGGCACTTGGAGAAGCAAGCCCATGCCGTCTAACAGCGTCTCCTCTGTGGGACGCTGGACAG
>NC_068993.1:30796377-30799559 GCF_001194135.2 Octopus bimaculoides
ACGATACCCCATTTTTTTTTTTGCCCCTACCGATCCCTTTTGATCGGATTTTTTTTTTCTTAAAGAAAAGCTCTACAGTTGTATTTGTCCCCTCTGTGTGCAGCCCTGTGTGGCTAATAAAAGAAAGTTATCTCTCTCTCTCTCTCTCTCTCTCTCTCTCTCTCTCTCTCTCTCTCTTTCTATCTATCTATCTATCTATCTATCTATCTCTCTCTCTATCTATCTATCTATCTATCTCTGTGTGTGTGTGTGTGTATAAATATACGTACACAAATAGAGACACGTATTTGGGTGTTATCGATGGATTTCTAGACATGAAAATTATTACTAAAATTGATTTTATCAACTAAAATATTTAACTCACTCCTCAAGCACGGTCGCACTCCATCGACTGAAAGAATGAAAATAACGCCAATAAAATAAGCATCAATAACAACATGAACAACAGAAAATGAAAAATATTCACTGCTTATAAATACATATTCATGGAAAATCTATTCGTAAAATGTTAAAAAATGTGTATTCTTGTAACTCTTGAGAATATAATTTCATTTCAAAATCATTATTTGCCTAGCCTAATGGAAACTTAGAATATTACCAATACTCATGTTACATACATCCCGCGTGCTTTTTTGTTTCGTTTGTGCTACAATAACATAAAACTGGTCAACAGTCAACAAAAATCGAAGTCGCGATTGAACTGAATAGTAGTTAGGAATTAGCTATTTGTGTACTTTGAAAATTAAGAAACACTCGTATTCGCACACACACACACACACACACACACACACACATAGGCATATGGGTGGGGTATTCATGTGCCTATGAAAGTCTCTGTGTGTGTATCACTAAGTGGACGCCCGTTTGTGCGTTTGAATGTGACCGCCCAGTCCCAGCTGACGATAACAAAATATGACGTTGATTGCAACTGATAAATATAATGTATAGATGGCCTCTTGTGTATTGGAAATTGGAGAGAAAGGTTTTGTCACTATCTAAATATATTGAAAGCATAATATCGATGAAGATGTTATTAGACTTTTAGTTTTTACTAATAAATCCCACTGATTACTAGCTCTGAACGTCATGTTAGAGTTTAGAACCTATATCACTTTTCAAACGGAAAATTCCCAGAGAATAAGCCCAAATAGCAGCGAGAGAAAATACACACATGTACTTATACGCACACACGTACACACACAGTATTTTATATGTTAGTCGTCCCTCGCAAGCAAGGCTGAACTAGAAGACTGTCGTTCGCTTCCGCTTATTAAGGTGCTCGTGTTGTTCTGAGTTGACATAGAAACACTCTCTCCCCGATACCATGTCATAACAGGGCATCAAAGGCGTTACATCGATTGGGAGAGAACCACATCAGCAATCTTCGTGTATTCGTTTCGAATCTCTATCACCCAAATGATTTGGTGAGACAGAATCATTGGTTTAAATGTTGTCATTAGGACTAAAATATTGAGGAGAGAGATAGTCATTTACATCTACTTCGTATGTGAATTGTACTTTATTTTATCGACCCTGAGATGAACTGCAAAATTGATCTCGGCAGGATTTGAATTGAGAACTTAAAGAACCGTAACTAAATACCACAAAGCATTTTGTTTGACGCTCAAACAAATCTGTCAGTCGCCCGCCATATGTAGGATACAAATACAAGTTAAAAAGAAACACGAAAACAACGAAAAGTAGATATGTATGCCTTGATAGGATTTGAACTCTTTGCCATAAGAATGATGTGATGATACATTTTAAATGGAATATTGTACAATAAATTAAGAATATCTCATGAATAATTGTTGATCACTTTCTTATGTAAATGAGAGCACATTTAGAGGTTGACCTGGGTATGACCAATTTCACTGATTTCAGTATGTCATCGATTCCACCCGGAAGGGAAGATAGTCAACCTCATCAAGATTTGAAAGATTGTAAAGGATGATTAACTAAACAGTACAACCCATTTGGTTCATCTTTCTATTGATTCTGCTAAACCACTTATATATTTTACTACAGTAATTATTGAACCAGTAGATTTATTTCTACTGGTTCTCTTGATCTGTTAGAAAGGGAAGCCAAATCTTTCAGATTACAAGTTAGCGTCTTAAGACACCGATACAAACCATATAATTCAGTCCAACATATCTTATAACTTCAAACAGCATATGGTAGCACTCCTGGCTTCCATGATTATATGTCGTTAAATATGAGTTACCGTACAGCTAAGCAACTACAACACTTACTGATTTAGAATTCTTGCTCGCTTCTCCTTTATAACAAGCACTATTTTGTATATAAAACACATAACGTTATATTTTTCAAATCAATAATAAAATGAACGTAACATTTTCCACTACCATTTTCAGTTTGAAGCTCGATATTTTGATTTGATGAATATATTCAATAACTGACTGGATGTTTCAATGTTTTAAACAAACAATCAAATGTCAGAAGTACGTGTGATTGAATCAGTATTTCTCGGTATATCTGCCGATTTGTCTGTCTCACTCTCTCTCTCTCTCTCTCTCTCTCTCTCTCTCTCTCTCTCTCTCTCTGTATATATATATATATATATATATATATACATATTGTAAAAACGGAGGGAGAGAGGAGAAAATGATATTGGAATTATGACCATAACTATAAATGAAAAGATCACAAACTGAAGAAAGGGTTAGAACATAAAAAGAATATATATTATAAGACAAAATAAAAAAAGAGACATATTCACATGTATTCACTGCTAATACACACGCACACACACACACACACACACACACACACACACACACACACACACACACACACACACACACACACACACACACACACACACACACACACACACACACAATCACTGAATATGTATTTGGAGAATGAATTTTTTCACTGTAACCCTTGGGAATATGAATTTCATTTCAAATTCATTATTAGACTAATGGAAACTTATGATATTGACATACAGTATATGTAAAATATATGGTTATGTGTATATATGTTTGTATTTATGTGTATACATGACTGTGCGTATGTGTATATGCGTTATGTGTTTATCTCTCTCTCTCTCTCTCTCTCTATGTATGTATGTATGTATGTATGTATGTATGTATGTATATATATATGTATGTATATGTATATGTATGTATATATATATATATGTATGTATATAT
>NC_068993.1:30799696-30800880 GCF_001194135.2 Octopus bimaculoides
AAACAACAAAAGGGTGTATTAGTATGACGCTCGGGAATACGGAAAGTCTTTAACGTTTCGAGCTACGCTCTTCAACAGAAAGAATACGGAGACAAGGAGAAAAACACGGAGAAAAAAATTGAATAGTGTTCAGTCAACGGTCAATCATAGTAATGGCTGACCGGAAGTTAGAAATTTTACACAGGAGAGCTAAGAAAAGGGGGAGATAACAAATGGGGAGAAAGAACGGTGATCGAAGAACGAGGGGCTGTGTGTGTGAGAGATAGAATGCTGATGATATTGACGTATGTATATATAGGTAGATATATATTACGTGTATGTATATAGATGTAATTGAATACGCACATATACGTCCCATTTGTGTATGTGTATTCGAATTCGTGTAGTATTACATTTTTTTTTTTACTGATATGATTTCTTTTACTACTTATATTTTTATTTGTTTCAGTCATGCTGGGGCGCCACCTTGAAGAATCTTTCGTTGACTGAATCGACCCCACTATTTATTTTTTTTATTTTTCATGCCTGGTTCTTATTCTATCGATAAATCATATGCCATAGAATTATTTTCAATAAACATTTCGAATGTAATTCGTTCAATATTAAACTGCTTCTGGGGTGCAACCACTATTGTGTGGATACAACGTTTGCCTTAGAATCTCTAGTGTGGATTCAGCCCCACTGCTCTCTCTTTTATAAAGTGTGATATATGTCAAAGAAGTGTATGCTGTGGGAACTGTCCAAGACAGACCCTTTCTTCCGGTTATGCCGCAATCATGACAATCTTTGAAAACAAATAAATATGGAAATGAAGGGGAAAATAATTTGCACGCTTCTGAACTCTGCTTTCAGAAAGAATTCCCATGCTCCAATTCCCACCGTAACAACGTTGGAGATGCTTGTAAGTGTGTGCATGTATGTATGTATGTATGTATGTATGTATGTATGTATGTATGTATGTATGTATGTATGCATGTATGTATGCATGTATGTATGTACATAGGTCAATTTCATTATTATTATTATTATTATTATTATTATTATTATTGTTGTTGTAATAAAGTACTTTCAACGGATCAGCTTTGAGCTCTATTTAAAGTTGATATATATATCTATATATCTATATCTATATCTATCTATCTATCTATCTATCTATCTATCTATCTATCTATCTATCTATCTAT
>NC_068993.1:30800898-30814866 GCF_001194135.2 Octopus bimaculoides
ATATATATGTAAAAGAGACTACTCAGTGGACTGCTAATGTGCTAGAAGAAGATCACTTAAAAATTCTCAGCAGTCCACTTAGTGGCCTCTTTTATATATACATATACAATAATTCTTTTGAGATCTCAGAAAATCTTTTCTGAATCTTCTGATTCTTTTAATGTGTTGGTTTCCTGGTATTAAATTGATATTAATTAATATCAAATTTTTTACCCTAATATGTTAGTTATATATAGAGAGAGAGAGAGAAAGAGAGAAAGAAAGAGGATTATAGGGAGAAATACTTATACATATAGACGTATACATACGTATACTGAGTCACGCCTAAGCAAAATGTGTGTGTGTATTTGTGTGTGTGTGTGAAAGAAAGAGAGGGAGGGAGAGGCCGGTGAGATGAGAAGAAAATGCAGTATGTGCAACATCCAAGGAGATTTCGAGTGAGAATGTAAAAGTAACATTTAAACTTTATACACATTCAACAGGTATTTGAAAGGCAAATAGACGAAGAGATTGTCAGTAATAGTGAAGATATCTAGTTTGAACTGTAGAAAGATGAAGCTCATCAGAAAAGATAACGAAGTTTGTCACAATACTCATTGTGATGTGAAGGGGAAAACTGCTGTAAAAAGAGAAAAGCAAACAACACAAGAATAACACTAAGAATAACCGAGAGACAACAAAATGAAGGTTAAAATTGGAGGAAACATTGAATCAGTAAGATTAATAATTAATGAAATTGGTTAGAAATAAACTCCGATATTTTAAGTTCACTACGACAGTTTTATTCTAAACCCATAATTCTTGATCCAGTCATACACCAAATATTTTGGTACTCCGATAAACTGACACCAATCTATTGTAATCTGGTTTGTGTGAAAAATAGAAATGTTTGTTAAAAATTCATTCAAACACCTGAAGAAACGAAATGGGTAACATTCAATTTTTGTATCGAGTATTTTTTCTCGTGTTCTATTAACTAACGCGTATTCATTTCATGCACAAAAATACACAAACACAGACATACATAGACACAAACGCATACATATTGGATGTACTTCATCAACTGATTTGTCGCGAGTTGCGAAAAGTACTTCACACAAACCGAATATAGAGATTGGAAAAGAGTGTGACATTTTGCAACGTTAATTAATATTTTCTTTGAAGAGCTTCACCCTAAGCTGTGAAACATGCTATAACTTTGCACAATTTATTCTAAAACTTGTGTGTGCGTGCGTAGTTACATGCGCGTGCGTGCGTAGTTACATGCGCGCGCGTGTGTAGTTACATTCGTCTGAGTGTGTTGGTTGATACGCAAGTACGGCTACACTATTCTTCTATTACAGACACAACTATCAGTACATCAATATACCTAATTTGTTGTTCTGTTCAAAGTTTCGAAAATATTTTCTCGCCTAGAAAGTATGAATTGTATCTTGTCTCGTCACGAAAAATACTAAATATATTTAACTGTTGCATCACATTTTGCTCCTAGTCTTAGTTACTTCTACTGTTTTATATAAGCTGAGGGTTTATTAACTTAATTACACTCTCAATACAAAATATAAAGTGAATTTGTTTGAGAATCACGTCACTGAATTGATTACGCGCTCACTCACTTGGAATCATTAATTTAATTCAAAAGGAATTTTATAGTTGCAATAATGTTAGAATCCTTAAAAACTGAAGTAATTGACATCTTGATTTTCATTCAAAGAAACTTTGTGTTTGTGTGTGTGTGAGTGTGTGTATGTGTGTGTGTGTGTACATACATAAATACAAAAATAATATGCATGTACACACACACACACTCACACACACACACACACACACACACACACACACACACACATACATACACATAAAACTACGCCTGTTTTATGAATTTGCCAAAACAGTCATCAATATTTGAACTATGAATGAATAATTACAAAAATTGACTCATATAACTCACTCTTAAAAGATCCTGAAAAATAGTTTTAGGAAAATATAAACTTTGAAGACCAATCACAGAAATCTCATTAATATTCAACACCTTTTGGACAGAAATACTTTTAGTTTAATTTTCATATTAATAGGAATTTCTCTTGACTTCAATAAATGTTTTCGAATCATGTTCATCTAAAAGTTACTAGGAAATCCTCATGATTTCAACAATAGGCGCAGGAGTGGCTGTGTTGTAAGTAGCTTGCTTACCAACCACATGGTTCTGGATTCAGTCCCACTGCGTGGTACCTTGGGCAAGTGTCTTCTACTATAGCCTCGGGCCGACCAAAACCTTGTGAGTGGATTTGGTAGACGGAAACTGAAAGAAGCCCGTCGTATATATGTATATAAATGTATGTGTGTTTGTGTGTCTGTGTTTGTCCCCCCATCATCACTTGACAACCGATGCTGGTGTGTTTACGTCTTTGTAACTTAGCGGTTCGTCAAAAAGAGAAACGATAGAATAAGTCCTAGGCTTACAAAGATTAAGTCCTGGGGTCGATTTTCTCGACTAAAGGCGGTGCTCCAGCATGGCCGCAGTCAAATGACTGAAACGAGTAAAAGAGTAAAAGAGTAATTGTTTCAAAATGGCTGATTTTGAGATAAAATCGTGGGTAACTGAGGCTAAGAAACACCTCAACAAGCTTCATTCCATCATCACAAGAACTAAGACAAAAACGAACCCAAAAACAGCAATTTGAACGAAAATGCAAGAGTGCAAGATCCTTGCAATTTTTGTGCTCTACTAAATACTTCTTCGCCATGGTTCAGAGACTTTAAGGATTTAAAATTTCATTTCTTACAATTTTAAGTCAGTTGGACATAGTGCTTAAAGATATCTAAAAGTATAATTATTATTAAATATTATGATTATTACGAAAGCGATAACATTATTAAAGATGCTTGAATTTATAAATTTTTTAATGGAATTTATTAAAAAATTTTGCTGACGAATATCGTTATAAAACAACCTCACGCTTTAGCAATCAAAATTACAAATCCTGGAAGTTTTGTAACGTTGGCATTGAATTATTATTGGGAAGAAATTGAGGCTCAACGGAAGACATCGCAGTCAACTATTTATGAATTTAGTTTTATAAAAACATTAATAGAATCAGTAACGTCAAATAAATATTCAGTTTTCTGTTTTATCTCATGCATAAAGCTAATAAAAACAGCGTACGTACTTTTTAAATTGAATTTCACAGAAATTTGTTTAAAAGAAATTTTTGTACATATGTAGACGGATTGAAGGTAAACCAGTTGGTGTCTTTCATAAGACATTTGTGTTATTATTTGAAAGAATTCATTCGTATGACAAAAACAAAGAACAAAAAAAAAAGAAAGAAACGAAAGCAAAGAATAAAACTGTCCTACATTCTTCTTATAAAGAAGTTTCTGATAGCGAAATATAAAAGCGGAAAATATTCGTTGATGGAAGTATTGTATACATGAATCAGAATTTTGCTGAAATCAATTGAAGTATCAGCGGGCTTTGTAGCTGGTTATCAAAATATTAATGGAAAACACTATATGTGTGTAGACAAAAGCATACAGAACAGGCAGAAAATGCGTTTAGACTGATATCATAATCTATTAAATGAAAAAACTTCTGTAACATCTTTTCTCTACATGTTTGACAATTTGGAAATTCTGATTTAAAGAAGCAGATCAAAATACTGAGACAAAGTAAAATAAAGGTTGAAATTCGATATACATACATATATTTACACATATACATAAACATGCATGCACGCATGCATACATTCATATATATATATATATATGTATATATATACACGCGCGCACACACATGTATATAAATATATACATATACATACATATATATATATATATATGTGTGTGTGTGTGTGTGTGTGTATGTATGTGCGTATGTATGTATGTATATTTGGTTGACCAAAATGTCCGTTTGATTTTTAAATTAAAATAAGACAGTTTTTAAGCTCAAAGCCACTTATCCAACCAATGATATGATCCTTACTATGGTCATACATGGACCCCAGTACTCGATCGACTGGCAATTGATTTATCGACCCTGAAAGGATAAAAGGCAAAGTCGACCTGGCCGGAATTTGTCAATGAATGATATGATGACCTTTTCGTTCCAATATCTGCCGTCTTGCAGGTAGATTCAGAATTATCGCTCAAAGACTTGCCTGTCTTTACAGGCGAACAACTCTTCCAGGTGAATTTTTACATCCTCTTTGGAGTTGAGAATCTGTTCGTTGAATGAATTTTGAAGAGAAATAAATAAGGAGAAATCTGAAGGTGCAATATCAGGAGAAATTGGTGACTGCGGCAAAAACTTCCCATCCAAGCCCTAGAACTTTCTGTTACGTCTGCAAAGAAGTGTCCAGACTGGCATTGTTGTGATGAAAGACAATACCTTTATGATTAATAAGTGCTGGGCGTTTCTAAAAGATTGTAGCGTTTAACCTGACAAGCTGATTACAGTACATATACGAATTGATGTTCCTCTCCGTAAGAAGAAGCTCGTATAAGACAACACTTTTCCGATCCCAACATATTGAAAGTATAACCCTTTCCGGGTGAAGTCCAATATTGAAGGTTGTTTGTGGTGGTTCGCTGCGCTTCCTCGATGATCGTTTGTCCTTCACATGGTTACAGACGATCCATTTTTCACCCCTTGTTATTATTCTGTCCAAAAAGGATCTGTTTCTCCACATTTCTGCAACGAATCGCTGATTGATATCCATTGAGCGAAATTTGCTTCATTCAGTTGCTGCGAGATCAAACATTGAGCGTCGTGACGTAATCAAGTTGAGACAGTTATTTTTGAACATCCGATGTTAATATATGGAGAATATCTGCAATAACCTTGGTCGTATAACAAAGGTTGTTATACGACCAGAGCGAGGGGCAACTTGAACCAAAATATTTCTTGATCGAAATCTTGAAACCCCGCGCGTTCTGATACACATGTTCCGTAACAGCAACCTATCTGTGCAAACTTTCTGCACGTCTGTCCCGGTAGCTTAGCGGTTCTGCAAAATCGACCGATATAATATGAACTAAGCTTAATAAAATAAGTTCTTGATTTGATTCATTCGACCTAAACTCGTCAAGGCGGCGCCCCAGCACGGCCGCGATCCAACGATTGGAACAAGTAAAGGAATAAAAGAATAAAAAGAATACAGATAGTGAACACACACTAAATCTGAAACTCAAAATCAATCCAAATATTCAAAATTTAAAATTGATGCTGCAGAAACGGAGGCGATAGACCGTTTAACACTGATTGAGTCACCATTGGAAAAATGTTGTTAAACAACTTTATCACGTGGTCACACGTCTATAGGTGAGACACAACATACCATATACAACACTATAGTTTTTTTTTTATTATAAAACAAATGGGCGAGCATATTAAGGCATTAACACCAATTTCCAGCTGAATGTCTCCTTCATTGGCTCGAATTTAACATATTTATCAAGTTGGCTAAATACGATGACGGTTGTTTCACATACTCCCTTAATTAACGGATGTATGCGGTATTATTCTACAATTACATTTTTCATAGGAATACAATGACCGTTTGAGCCATCACTCTCACCTACCGTTTGAAGTATATGTTACACAGAGACAAATTGACAGAGATGCTCAACTGTATCATCTTCCTTGGAATAGTATATATAGGAGGCTCAAATATCAATCGATTATATGAATCACAGCACTTGACGAGTACCGCATTTCTTTGGATATATGAAAGTTAGTCTTCGGTGGGATTTGATTTCAAAATGCAAACGACTGGAACAACAATACCATAGAACATAATGTTCTAAAGATGATGTATATCCATAGCCATGCTGGAGGGGTGGAAAGGTAGATGAGATAAAGAAATTTGTCTTACCTTGCTTTATAAATGACCTGACCTTTGTCATAAACATGGAGCATTTTATTTTGAACTGTGACGTCATGGAAGTAGGAATATTTCTCGTTTGGGAAATACAAATCTGGAACCCATATCTTTAGAATGATATGAAAAAAAGAAAGTATTTATAATGTAGAGGATATACTTCTCGTTTGTCTAAATGTGTGTTTCTGTTTCTGATAAATGTCTAACAGTATAGGACACTAATGAGATCGATGCTTACATATAAATCAAACTCGTATGTAACCAATTTCTTTCTGAGTTTTAGAAAATAGTATATCTTGGACTTATATGTAGAAACACACACACACACACACACACACACACACACACACACACACACACACACACACACACACACACACACACACACACACACACAACTAACACTCTTGATATACCGCATATCGCTAGCATATCTAAGACTACATTTCGAAGGTTGATTCTTTTCTTTCATATTGGAAAATCTTTCGACCGTTGAGAGCTGACACTCTTCAAGGCTACAGTGATCTCACACTGGAGGACTGCTTCAAGTGGTGAAACGCTTGTGTTCCTCATTCACCTGATTATGATAGCGAAAGTTTTCCAACATTGCGATTGATTTAGAAGCCATTTCAAATCTTCTAAATAGCTCCTGCAGTTTTCACACACACACACACACACACACACACACACACACAACACACGCACGCACGCACGCATGCACGAACGCACGCACACATAGACTACTTTTCCGTTACTGGAGGGATAAACAAAAGAACTCCATCTAGTGAGATGGTTATCATCTAATATACATAAGGTTTAGATGCGAGCTACTATCATTTAATGCCTCAGATAACACAATCGCTGTATGAATTTGTAGAGGGTGCCGTGTAGAGGCAGTCATTCAGATGCAATATGCATCATACCTGCTCTCAGGGAAAAAAAAAGATGAGAACGAGAAAGTGTACGAAGAAAGGGTACTAGAAAAGAAACATGAAGGGATGAGAGATAACACTTGTGTCCCTTTGGCCAGTTAGAATGATAATTAATACTGATTGGTGTAGTTAATTTGACAGAGCTAAATCTATATAAGATGGTGTGTTTACAGTTCTATCACAGGAACTTATCAAGATGCTCACATCTAGTGAAAATTCCTGATCTGACTTCGGTAGATCGGTGGAGTGCTTAGATATAAAAGATGAGTTCTTTAGGCTATACAAAACCCGAACCTCCTTAACGTGTTGACATAAGGTGTGCATTCTTGAGCGACGCTCTACTTGTTGGATTGTGGTAGATGTAAAATCAAAGAATCTCATCGACCTACTAAATTTGAGAACCGAAATTTTCACGAAATGTAAGTGCCTGGATTAAACATGCAGTTTCACAACCTTTCAAGCATTTCGTTAAAGAGAAGCAATGTTGCATTTCTGGGCATCTAAATCTGGTGGTTCTGTGCATAACAAGTGATATATAGAATGCTAAGTAGTAAGAGTGAGTGTTTAACATCGTATGTGGATTAAATCTCGTTAATTTCTGTATCAAAAGTGCCACTAACGGTTTAATAATGTAAGAAATTCTGCAAATCTTCAAGCGATCTATTTGCTTATTCGCTCCCTTTTACGAATGTAAAACTGAATGTGATTAAACGGGATTTCTTAATTAATAGACACTCAAATAAGGAAAGAAAACTTTCAGAGAGTTCTTTGATAGTTATTTCACTTGCATTTGTTTTGTTCTTTTCGTGAGAATTTGCGTTCAGTGCATAATAATTGCATTATACGAAAAGATTCTCGCATACCTATATATATATATATATATATATATATATATATATATAGTTTACAATTCTAGCACTTCTTGGGAATGCATACGTATTATGTATATCGTGCATATAACCAAAATCATGTTGTAAATTTATGCTAGTTAAATTGATAAGCTGGAACAGAAGGTCATGCTTGAATTTTGAGTTTAGATTGTTGTTTATGCAGTCAAGGGTAGAATGGTTTTTACCTTCAGTTGTTATGTTTGATTTTCCTGCGATACAGAAGTTGCACGTGCTGCCTCATCCCTTATATTTGCAGGTCTTAGCTCTGATTCTTCAGTCTATACGAAGGTTGTTCAGGCCCCTGTCTTTAACGTTCCACATTATGCTAAAGATGCTGTATGCATTTTGCTCTTATCTCGAAACGAAGCAAATTGTTGCACATATCTTTTTCTGAAGGCAATTCCAATCATTTCTTGGTACGTTTTCATAGTCCTATTCATGCCAGTGATGCAAGCCAATTGCCTTTGCAGGTACATTTTATTCAGAGGACGGTTATGAGCGAATTTATAATTACCAGAACTCTAAGGGTTGTCCCTAATGCTGTTTTTTCTAATTGTGATTGAATATCAACGGTTCTATATTGGGGTGCAACGATAGTTAAATTTAGTCGTGTTTCTGCTAAAGATCCTGTGATATTCATGTGAGAGTAGGGGTCTGTAAGTTTGAGAAATCGTCTTGCTATATCTGTAGTCATTTTGACGTTACATAGGTTTGGTTCGAAATAGGTTATATTAGTGTAGAAAGTGATCATTCTGTCGGGTGTTGTAACATGGGGATGCCTTTTCGAAAGTTGTTTCATCAGAGGATAGGTTGAAAACACGCCTACTAATGCTATTAATTATTGTCTCATTACTCATGGTAGGTGTTAAAGCCCCTCAAAATGTAGGTGCTGTCCTTATTTTGTGTATGGAAATTTTCTTATTTTCCAAACTAACATTTATGTTATGTCTATGGAACTAACATCGGTAAGTTTTGTGTTAAGTTTAACATTAAAGCTGAGTTGACTAAGTATTTTGCATATATTTTCTTATGTTATCCATATCCTGCCATTCTTATTATGTATTATTTCTAGGCTGTCTTCTCCATATAACTCTATGCTTGGTTCTTATATTTCATTAAGGATATATAATATGTAGATGCCAACGAGATCTGCTGCCTCTGCTCCATCATGGTTCTATATGGCAACATCAGATAGTTTATCTCCATTCTTTTCATTTACTAAGTCTTATCGCAACTATTCCCTTGTGTCCATTATAATGGTTATATCGGTATTAGTAAGAATTGTATATGCTTTACAAAACTTCAATGATTTTGGAGGAGATTTTTAGAGATAAAGGGTATAACACTATGATGCAGATCTGAAAGAATTTGCAATTTAACTAATCTTTAATTTTCCTAAGCCATTCAATGACTTCACTGCCACGTATATATATTATATGAACGTAGAAAAGGCTTTGATGACTATACCCATCTCCCTATTCGCGGGATTATCACTACTGATGGTTTGGCGAGAATTTATCTTTATGGCCCTTCAGGGATACGAAAGGTTTCAGTGGGATGAGTCGTTCTACTCTATCTTCGATATTAAATTTCATAGCTAAGGTTTTGCCTCATCATCGATTAAATTAGAAGTCATCGATTATTTCATATGCTGTTTGTTATATTACTGATTAGCAATTCATTATGAGCGTGGTTGTATGCGTCAGTGACATTTGTTTTTGTTTTATCTGCTTGGGGAATTCTTAAAAGGAATGCATGTAATTTATGTTGGTTGGTATTGGATCTGTGGTTGAATCCAGTAGTTTTAAATAATGCGTCACCCGTTGTATACATTAGTATACATACATACATACATACGTATATACATACATACGCGCACACACACGCACACATACACGCACACACACACACACATACACACATAGGTATGCACGAATGTTTTGCATAATGCAATTAATATATGTTGAACGAAAATTCTTGCAAAGAGCCAAGTCTAATGCAAGGAAAATAAAAATTAAAGATCCTAAAATATTTTCACTTCATCTGTGTATCTATCAATTTTGAAATCAACAATCCCGTGTATAATCACATAATCACATTCTTATTATCAATATTCTAAAGTGGATTGCTTGAAATATTGTGGAATTCTTTTCACATGAAAGCACTGGAGGCACCGTTAATCCACAAACAAAGCATTATGCGCGTGTGTGTTTGTTACGTGTTTCATTTGTTCCCTGTCAAGTCGATGTCTATGTTTATCTTGATGGATTTGAATGTTTTCATATAAGGTCATCTAAACATTTCTTTAACGCTTAAGGAGGCGAAGGGAAGGGGAAAGCTGAATTAATAGACTTGTTGAGTCCCGAGGGAAATATGCAAGGGATACTTTGCTCCTATATATATCAGAAACTGCAAAACCAACTGAGGTTTATGTTTCATAAGATGTCATGCCAAAGTCACTAATTTTACATTAACCAGTTCTACATAGTAATAATCTGATTGTTATTTTGACATAGTTTCATCCAATCCAGATTGATCAAGCCTAGAGTGAGTTGTGAGTGGTCGATCAATGAGATGCAACTCACAGATCTATATTCACAATTGTATAATGTTTCCACTGAGCTGAAGACCAAATAAATAATCTGGTATATAGTGATGAGCTATATAGGGTGCAGTGTGACACTCTGTAAATACTGCACTACTAGAGTAGGGGAAGGTGAACTTTGTTAGAGAACGGTAGAAAAGCTTGATCTGCTCTTATTGATGATGGTGTGCTTCCCAATAAAACGCGTAGAGGTAAAAAAAATGATGTTCTTTCTATTTCTGAATTTGAGTCCTTTTGTGTTTTTTTCTGTTTGAGTGGGAGATTAGTGTTTTCAGGATTATTGTTGTAGATGAGTTATTATGGAACACTTACACACCCACACATGTCACACACACGCACAAATATGTGTGTACAATCTGATGATACGTTGTGCTCCATTTAGTGTCATTTCTGATGGAGAGATTGGTGGTGGTGGAGGAAAAAATTGACATAGGAAGAGGGATGTTATCTATTGTTAATATAAGAAGAACCATATTATCATAAGGCATAAGTGTAATAAAAGTGTTTCGAATTTAGGTAAAACACCAACAGTTCTGAGGGTAGGGTTTAGTCAATGGAATCGACTATAACACATGTCAAGTACTTTATTTTCGGGAATATAGGCGATTCTAGTGAGATTATATAATAATAATAATAATAATAATAATAATAATAATAATAATAATAATAATAATAATAATAATAATAATAATAAGAAGAAGAAGAAGAAGAAGAAGAAGAAGAAGAAGAAGAAGAAGAAGAAGAAGAAGAAGAAGAAGAAGAGAAAAGTTCATAGGAATTACTGCCATATATGGAATAAGGTTAATGAAATAGATTTCCTTGATTATAATGTATATCTTTAAATATTAAATTCCAGTTCGTTAAATTACTTTTGAGGGAAATTAATGCTTCCGTGGTCATTATATGCAAAAGATTTGTATTTAGTGTAGTGTAGTGAGGATTAAAAGTAGACTAATCGTTAAGATTTATATAATATTATGCTTTGAAGTAATTTTAAAATTTTATAGTTATGCATGTTGACTGTAGTGTACTATTTAAAGAATATATATGCTGAATTATCCGTTAAGTGAATTGAATACTTAACGCTTCAGCTATGAGGGTGACAGTTATAGAAGGAAAGAGGGGCAATATTCAATTTAAATAATACAAAGATTAACTTGTATTTCTGCATAATAGGATGTGTGGCGTCATGAATCGTGGATGATAAAGTGAAATTGGGAAACTAATGATTTGAGTTTACATAGCAGAGGGGATTTTATTTGAATGAATGTATACAAACGTACAGAAAAGCACACACATACATAAATGTATACAAACATACACGTGTACGTGTGTGACTGACTACAAATACATAGAGCTGAACACGGCGCGCAAAAAGCAAATAAGTAAGAAATGATTACTGAAATTAACGAAGTGTGCGAGTTCAAGCGACAGAACGCATATGTATGTTTGTATTATGTGCCTCAGAGTTATACAGCTATTTTGTCTAATAGCATTCATTAAAAAAATAATTGTTTTTTTACATTAGGTACATAGATGAAATTGTGGGTTTTGAAAATAGCGAACTAAAACTTTAAATGAAAACATTACGTATATAGAATAAACTATGGGTTTTGCAAATAGCGAAAACATTGAAATAAATATATATTAAATTATCATTAATGAAAATAAAGGCGAGAGAGAGTGAGAGACTGTTGCAAAAAAAAACCAAAAAAAAACGGAAAATTTCATCTGCGACGAATTAATGTTGTTTATTACGTTAAGATCTACTACGCAATGAATACAATGAATAAATTTGGAAAAAAATTGTACTTCAAACATTCAATAAAATTCAGAAATCGAAATTGCAGGAAATTTCTTGGAAAATGAACTTATGAAAAAATTTCCAGACTGCTTTCTGTTAATAATTATCACTGCCTAATTAATAAGCAGCTTTCTCCATTATAATATGGATGTATGTACATGTGTATATATATATGCGTATGTGTGTGTGTGTGTGTGTGTGTGTGTGTGTGTGTGTGTGTGTGTGTGTGTGTGTATGGGCGTGTAGGAATATATTATGTCAGCACTTACAATTGGGTCTATTCAAAACATTGTTCAACACATTTCGTTATGAGCGACTCTGTCATTTTATGCGATAGCACACTTGTACATCGCTAGTTATTTAACGAACGGTATAAATGATGTTCTATTTATAAATGATGTTCTATTTCATCGAAATATGGTTCATACATTCAGAAAGAAAGTTACACAAATTAGAAAGAAAATATATTTTATTAATATACATTTGTATAGTACATTATTATAATTAAGGTAGTGAGCAAGCAGAATCGTTAGCAGACTGGGCAAAATGCTTAGATGTATTTCGTCCGTCTTTACGTTCTGAATTTAAATTCCGCCGAGGTCGACTTTGTCTTTCATTCTTTCGGAGTCGGTAAACTAAGTATCAGTTGCGTAGTGGGGACGATCTAATCGACTGGCCCCCTCCGCCCAATTTTCAAGCCTTGTCCCTATTTAGAAAGAATTATTATTATTATTATTATTATTATTATTATTATTATGATCATCATCATCATCATCATCATCATTATTATCATGATCATCATCATGATCATCATGATCATGAGCATCCTCATCATCATCATCATCATCATCATCATCATCATCATCATCATTATTATTATTATTATTATTATTATTATTATTATTATTATTATTATTATTATAATTATTGTTATTCAGTAGTTTTATTTTTATAGCGTGCTTTCACTGCACTATCGAGCGCAGCTCTGTGTGCCTTGGGTATGTGCTGTGGTTTGCTGTGATGCTCTTATGGTTACTGTATTGAAAGTATTTTGCGTAGGATGTGTGCAGTGCCCAGTAGTGCAATTTTCTGTATGTTATATATATTTGAAAGTCCTGGTGTTTTTGTCATGTATTTGTCTGAATATTTTTTTATCATACCTAATGCGCCCACTATTTCAGGAATTGTTTCTGTTTTAGATTCCACATTCGAGTTACTTCTATTTTCAGGTCTTTGTGTTTTGAAAGTTTCTCCATTCTCTTAGAGAAACGTTGTCATCTGTTGGCATTGATACATCAATTAGGAAGCATTTTTTCCTCTATGAACTCTTATTATTATCCTCCTCCTCCTCCTCCTCATCATCATCATCATCATTGTTGTTGTTGTTGTTGCTGTTGTTGTTGTTGTTGTTGTTGTTGTTGTTGTTGTTATCAAACTGGAAGCCTAACAGTCGTTGTCGCACTGGACAAAGTGCTCAGTAGCATTTCGTCCAACTTTACCTTGTAGGTTTGAATGTTGTCGTTATCCACTTTGCCTCCCATTATCTCGGAAGCGATAAAGTGTACCACTTAATCAGTGGCGTCAGTGTAGTCGATTTCACGCACCCCTTAAAATTGATAGCTTTGTGCTAAAATTTGAAACTAGCACAGGTGCGGTTGTGTAGTAAGAAATTTGCTTCCCAACCACATAGTTCTGCATTCCGTTCCACTGCGTGTCACATAGGGCAAGTGTCTTGTACTAACGTCTTGGACTGATTAAAGCTCTGTGAATGGATTTTGTAGACGGAAACTGAAGGAATCCCGTTGTATGTATATACATACATACATATATATATATATATATATATATATATATA
>NC_068993.1:30815044-30816229 GCF_001194135.2 Octopus bimaculoides
CTTTATCAAAAATGAATATAAAATATGTAAGAAAAGAAAAGGGCTATTAATAAAATAAAATTGAAATTAAAATTAAGAATGAAATTCATAATTTACTGTTATTTCTTGCATGCGCACGTGGTCCTTTCGTTGAGTTCTGAAAACATGATAATTCCAGCTTGTTGTGTGAGAAGATTACTACTATCTGTTTTAGTAAATTAAATAGTGGTCAAGAATTCTAGGAGTGGTTGTAGCTGTCGAATAACTAGCAGCAGTAATGATAATAACAATAGTAGTAGTAGTGGGAATCGTCGTGGTGAAGTTGTTCCCCCTATGGTTTTAATAGAAATCGGGTTCTTCGAAACCCTTTGTTTATTTCTTATGAATAACTTGCAAATCCACGTATAAGTATATTAAAATATATATGAAAGTCTCAGTGTTGCTAGTTTAGAGAATTTAGACTTGGTCAGTATTTTCTTGCAAAAAAAATATTTCCTTGCTAATGCGTTCATTTTGGCTAGCATTCCCTTTGAATATGTATAGTGGAAACGTTGTGAATTTGGGAAATTTGTTGTAAGCACATTCGTCGATGTGCTGGCTGAGAGGTATTTTCCTGTTTTCTGGGATCCTAATTTGGGATTTGTGTAACGCCATCCTCTGACGTATGCTGTTTTTAGTGTGTCCAATATATTGCGGTTTGCATCCAGGGCATGTAATTAGGTAGATCAAGTTCTCCAATGCCCATGTAAAATTAGTTTTTATTGTGAAATTATGGCCTTGTTCTAATCGATGTTCCGATCCTTCTATTATGTTGACAAAAATCCTACAGTTGGGTCTCCCGCATTTTTTACTGTAGGTTTAGTGGTTATTGTTGTGTGTAATTTGACCTGGGTTAAAAAAATTTTCATTGATTTTAGTTGGCTCTTACTTTTGATGATTGTATGTGTTTTGAGGATTTGGTTCATTTTTGGGTCTTTCTTGAGTAGAGCTGTGCTGTGGAGTATGTTGTTGAAGGCCTCATTGTTGTGTGGGTTGTGTGTGGAGATGTAAGGCAGGGTTTTTGATTTTTCTTCCTTCTTGGGTCTTGGTTGTGTAAGTTCTTGTGTATTTAATTTAAGTACTCTTTGGATCGTATTTTCTATTAAGGGCTGTGGATAGTTTCTATTTATGAGTGTGAATTTCAATTCCTAGAGTAATGTATAGCAG
>NC_068993.1:30816917-30818449 GCF_001194135.2 Octopus bimaculoides
AGAGAGAGAGAGAGAGAGAGAGAGAGAGAGAGAGAGAGAGAGAGAGAATACGAGAGATTTAGTTCACTGATGATCTAAACCAATAGCTACGCTGAGTAAGTGCTATAATTGGTCATTCGTTGAGTTCAAAGTTCACAGGTGAGTTTGAAACTAGAGATCCTTAGTAGGCTTCCGAGTCGACAGATGCATATTACAGGAAAAGAAAAACAAAACGAAGACAGGAAGAGTGCCATTTAGAATATTTTTAGTATATTTACATAGAGTAAGGTGAATAAAAAATGGAGAAGTAGAAGTAATTAATGTCTTACAGCTGTTTCTAGGATATCTCAGATAATGGGACATCGTCATACACTGGGCATTCTATAATCAGAGACAAGGTGTGTATGCAGGAAAGTTCCGGACAGAGAATTTACAGCATATAAAAGTATAAACAGTAGATAGAAGAATAAAGACGAGAATAAAGTTAACAATATATCTTATTTCAGAGTGTATGGAGGTTAGTCTGTATATCCGTAAAGGTATAGCCCCTTAAGTATAATACCAGGTAAGCCCAGGCACTATATTGAATGTTGCATTCAGATTGAAGGAATTAAGTCAAGTGGTTAGCTTGTAAGAAAAGAAAAATAGTCCATATGGGTGCATAGTGTGAGAGAGATAGACATCATGATAGACAGATAGATTAGTGAGAAAGGGTGGATGTTGTGAGTGAGTGAATAGAAGGGAGGAAAGAAGGGAAGAGGATAAACGTGAGAGCGAAAGTAAAATAAAGATAAAGATAAAAGTTAGGAGGCCGATATCATTCTTCGTCAGGGTAGATTCGGGGTGAAAGGTCAGCGGTTAAGGTTTTGGTAAAGTGGAGCAGGAAGGCATTTGTGGCTATAAAAGGGTAATAAATAGATAAATGAATGCTAGGTTCAGAAAGAATATTTAGTTTTAGATCAATGTTCGGTAAAGAGAGCGAAAGTACTAGATGTAGATGCATAACTTAAGGGATTATATTCAGAATTAAAGTTAAAAATCAAAATCAAAATTTAACAATCAAAAAGATTATTGCAGCTAGCGAACTTCTAAACTACTTATGTTAAAGCAATAAGTATTATTATATGAAGGAAAAACGTACGTATATTGCAACAAATGTAGATAAGCAAGGTCATGCGTGTTGATATTGCTTGCAATTTGACTTAGGGAAGAACCTAAAAGTACAATAAAACCTATACTTGCATGAAGAAAATGCTTCATGTTGTCTATTAAGTAATTGTGATGAATCATGAACTAATATTTGGAGGGCTTCCTTAAGACAGAATCCACATGCAGAGCGCTGGAGTTGGTATGGGCAACCAGAATCTATTATGTCCCAGGTTATCTATCCTATCTGGTAGTTTTCTTACTTATCAGATGGTGTATGTGGTTAGCTAGGGACCTACTTCTCCCTTTTAATTCAGCTTACTTTAATTGAATATATTGAAAATATTCTAAATGACCAGAGATACTCGTCCTGACTTGGTTTTCTTTTCCTTTTCTTTATATATATA
>NC_068993.1:30818480-30820996 GCF_001194135.2 Octopus bimaculoides
ATATATATATATATATATATATATATATATATACATGTGTGTATGTAATATATATGTATATACATACATACATACATACATATATATGTCTATAATTCAGTTGTCACTAATTCTGCCTGAGATGCAGGGCAGCACCTATATGGCTAGAAAGACCTTTAGAGCCACAAGCAAGCACATTTCATATACTAACAAGGGAGATAACAAGCTCTTCAGTAGTGACTAATCTATCACTAGATGGTTTTGGCTGACAATATATATATATATTTCCTTTATGAATCTATGGCTGATTTAGCAAAATGCTAGTTTGAAAATTATAAAATAATGAAGGCAGCTATACGCAATATAAAACCAAAAATGAAAAAATGTAATTGTCAAAAATTGTAAGTGAAGGCGCAGAGTGAAACCTATATTGCTTGAAATAAGAGTTTAAAAAACTCTTAGAGCCACAAGAAAGCACATTTTCTTATAATACTGGCAGGGGAGATAACCACCCTACAGTGAGCGAGATCAATATATTCGTCTATTTTAGTAGTGACTATTCCATCGCTGAATTTTGAATGTCAGTATATATATTTACCATATGAATTTGTAGCTGATTCAGCAAAATGCTGTTTGAAAATTAAAAGATAAGGAAGGCAGCTATACGCAATATAAAGCCATAGCATTAGATATAACCGTAAGTAGATGTAGAGGTGTAAACGCACTCGCTTACGTTGTTTGGCGCACGCATACGCTTCCGTTCAAACTTTCACAAGGACATAAGCATTCGCACACTCGTGGTTTTGCGCACATACGCTCAACCAGTGAATTAAATAAATACTAATTAAAGTCAGTGCCGACAAATGGCTAGTGATACGACTCCGTCTGGTATAGAGTCACAGATTCTGTGGTAGGATTCACAAGGTCTGGCCGATGTACTTGTAGTGTCATGAATATGGCCAATGTATACCGATTAATGTGAGATAAATACCAACTTCAGCCTGTCAATAAATATCACTCACTATAAGATGAAAATGCAAAATACCTACGCATATCCACACAGGTGATCCTATCACTGGCATTAATACTTTCTTCAGACTATCGATTATTTCATTAGCCGTTCATACAAAAAATACGCATCTACTATGTATTTATGCACATACTTATGACGCTACTAGTGCTGTAAGTATATCGGTCAGACCTAGCGAGCCCACTCAAGAATCTGCGACTCTTCACCTAGCGGAGTCGTATCACTAGCCACTTTTCAGCACTGGTTTTATTAATATCTATTTGTTCGCTGTGCGAGCGTATTTGCGCCAAACCACACGTGTGCGAATGCTTCTATCTTTGTGAAAAATTGTACGAACGACCGCACGTGCGCCAAAGAACATATACTAATGTTTATATCTAATCATGTTTTTCGCTATATTGTTATTTGTTTCTTTTTGCATCTGATATTTGCTATTGATCTTCTATAACAATGAAGCTGTATCCCTTAGTTTGCTGCTTTTATATACATATAACAAGAAGAAATCTAGCGAAACAGACGCTACTTTAATGTGATACATCTTGTCATCACCTGACGAGCCACATCTACACCGACAGATGTACCAAAATCAGATATTCAGTATCTCAACCGGGAGGAATCTTCATTTACACACATACGCGCGCGCGGCGCGCACACACACACATACACACACACACACACACACACACACACATATACGCACGCACACACACATACACAGACACAGACACACACACACACAAACACACACACACACACACACACACACACACACACACACACACACACACACACACACACAGTAACCGGCTAAGTGATAAAATATCCATATGTACTATCAGTATCCGTAACCTGCGTTATTGTCGGGAAATAGTGTGCAGTGACACGATACACGTCGAGCGCAGGTGGCAATAGGATAAACAAACGTTCATCAGGGACCAACGCAAATAAGTAGAAAATAGAGAGAAACATAGATTAAACAGTACATCGATAGGACCACATTTAAAGCTTGTTTATTGATACAAAGCAAGACATAATAAAGCTAACAACTGTTTCTAATCAAAATACCAGAATGCAGTCTGTACATAAATGCGAGAATACAATTCTTCGTCTTCGTAGGGCATTCGAATTAAGGCAACAGATCTTCATCAGAGTGAGAAACAAGTGCATGCAATATAATCAAAAGGGAGAAGGAGAAGGAAAGAAAACATGGTTTAGGTAAATAGTCTATAAAAGACCAATATTTTAAGTACACATAATTATTTACCATGCGAGTCCAAAGAACGTAGACGAGAGCACGAGGTATTAAAGGAGTAGGGAATACTGCAAGTTATTAACGGGAGGAAGCAGTTAGGAGTACTGGTTATTCAGTTACTTATACTGGTTAATCTATGGGTTTTTTCCATTTTATAATTATTTGCACACACACACACACACACACACATATATATATATATATATATGTAAATACATATATACATGCATATGTATATATATAAATATATATATA
>NC_068993.1:30821402-30823202 GCF_001194135.2 Octopus bimaculoides
ACACACACACACACACACACACACACACACACACACACACACACACACACACACACACACACACACACACACACACACACACATATATATATATATACGTGTGTGTGTCTGTGTTTGTGTTCTGTGCTTGTCCCCCACTACCTGTATTGTTGTGTCTACGTCCCCTTAACTTAGCGGTTCGGTACAATTGACCAACCAATAGAGTAAGTAGCAGCCTTAGCAAAAGAAGTACTCCGATTCATTGGACTAAAATTCTTCAAACCAGTGACCCCGTGTGAGTGCACTCTAATAACTGAAACAAACAATAGGTAAAAGATAGATTATTATTTTACTGTGTATTATATTACAAAACCTTATTGCATTTTCATGACATTTATCATACTGTATTGTGTGTGTCTTTCATATTGCAGTATAGTAAATTTAAGAAAAACGAGATATTTTCTTTAAATTATATTCTGCACAGACAAACCTCACCTTATACCTGTACCGACTTATTTAATAAGTCATCAATATTTGGCTAATAACCCAAATATTTCATGAATAGTTGCTATGACAATTTCACCATAGAATTCACAACTCTAAAGCCACGCATCCATTCATGCAGACCTAAATCAAACACTTTCCTATTTCTTAATAGAAGTAGTATGTTGGTTGAGTCGGTAGAATGTCGGCTAGATTCCTTCTTGCAGTTCTCTGTACTGTGCGCTTCAGTTCCCGCCTCCCACCGAGGTTACTTTACATCCTTTCTTACTTTACATCCTTTTTTCATTGATAAATAAAGTATCAGTCCTGTGTAGATACAGGCTCTTCTTCTTCTTCTTCTTCTTCTTCTTCTTCTTCTTCTTCTTCTTCTTCTTCTTCTTCTACTACTTCTTCTTCTTCTTCTTCTTCTTCTTCTTCTTCTTCTTCTTCTTCTTCTTCTTCTTCTTCTTCTTCTTCTTCTTCTTCTTCTTCTTCCTTTTCGTCGTCGTCGTCGCTTTCTCATTTTTCTTCTTCATTTCTCTACCTTTTCCCCTGCAGAGGCTCTCATCAGGTTTTGAGACCTGACCATGCCACTCTGTATACACTACGACTTCATAGGGAATTGACAGATCCAGGAAGACGGGACGATTTCTTAAGATACTCAGTCACGGATTTGTTGCATTTTAAACACGAGAAGCGATAAATAAGTGCAAATGTGAAAAATATCCGTTATATAAAAGAAATTTACTTTCGAATAGTAGCCTTCAATATTGTTTCATTCACATTCTCTGACCCAACATTTTAATATAAGTGACAGAAAAGTTGGAGAAGAGAAATTGTCAAACTTTTGGCTGAAAAGGAGTTGCAGACAACTTGATTGGGTAATCCCATAAGGAATCGGTTTATCGATATTTTGCACTCATCAATTTTTTTTTTTTCGTTTTTGGAGAACTTAAAGCATTCAAAAATCCCATGAGTCCTAAGTAATGCTGGCATCAAGTTTGAACAAAATTGGTAAAAGTTATGGTTGATAATGGGGTGTACCCAATTTTATTGGGGAATCCTATCAGGAATCGGTTTATCGATTTTCTTTTATCCTGATTAAAAGGAAAACCCAATAAGGAATCAGTTTATTGATTTTTCACACCAAATAGGGCTTGGGTCATGACGAATGACCTCCTAAGATTGGAGCGACATGCGTGCTAATTTGTGGACGTGCATAAATTACATTCACGTACACACACACACACCCTGCGTTTTATATCTATAGATGTATATATATGTGTGTGTGTGTGTGTGTGTGTGTGTATTATGTGTGCATATATATATATATATATA
>NC_068993.1:30824752-30830362 GCF_001194135.2 Octopus bimaculoides
CTATGGAAGGTATAATTTGTAATCTTCGAAACATATGTTGGAAATAAAAGTATGCAGTTAGCATATGCGTTTTACTCCATTCATTAAATTTTTATATATACTCAAGTACCCAAAATATCAAGGAGTTTCTACCTCATAAACAGGAGTTACACCACAGTTATTTTGTGATCTTTGTTACTCTGGTATCTATTAACCAATTTATTTTGTCCGAGTTATTTATTAATTAGGAGTAAATAAATACATAATAATAATAATAATAATAATAATAATAATAATAATAATAATAATATATATATATATATATATGTACGTGTGTGTGCGTGTGTGTGTATGTGTATATGTGTGTGTGTGTATATGTGCATATATATATGTACATTTGTGCAGATGTATACATATATATATATATACATGATATATATTATATATGTATGTATGTATGTATGTATCTATATGTGTATGCAGGCCTGTATATATGTGAGATAAGTTTCACTTTAATAGTTTCAGTATTAATAATGAAACTATTAAAGTGAAAGCATCTGACATTACAATAGAGAGATGTAATTGTTTCACTTTTGACACAATACTTAAAATAGTGGAAGAGATAAGAGATTGCTCTGGGCTCGCATTAGGCAAGAAATTGAACATTTTTTTGGCCTATGACACTACATTGTCCTAAGTAAGATGTGTGTAAAATTTGAATGAAAACAGTTGGGTAGGTCTCGAGTTTTAGGGATTCACATTGACAGACAGACAGACACACACACATACACTCAGACACACATTCTCATCTTGATATACTTTTACTCTTTTACTTGTTTCAGTCATTTGGCTGTGGCCATGCTCGACCCCAGGACTTATTCTTTGTAAGCCTAGTACTTATTCTATCGGTCCCTTTTGCCGAACCGCTAAGTTACGGGGACGTAAACACACCAGCATTGGTTGTTAAGCGATGTTGGTGGGAGGAGCAAACACAGGCACACAAACATACACACATATATATATATATATATACATATATACGGCGGGCTTCTTTCAGTTTCAGTCTATCAAATCCACTCACAAGGCTTGCCCAAGGTGCCACGCAGTGGGACAGAACCCGGAACCATGTGGTTCGTAAGCAAGCTACTTACAACACAGCCACTCCTACGCCTAGCTACTTACCACTCAGCCACTCATGCACACACTTTATTTGTGAATTAAGGCTACCATTGGTTTCATGTTAAGAAAAATGGGGGAAATATCCTAGTGTCTTAACAATTTATCAAGCCGATTACAGGTAGAATTGTGTTCGCCTCCATTTTGGGAAAAATGCCTCGTTTAGTTTGCGGAGATTCTCGTGAATTCACGTGAATTTGACAATGAATCATGGGACATTACTCCTGTGTGATACCTTTTGAATGTTTGTCTGCCTTGGATTAGTCATTTCGCCAAATTGTAGTGTGGTCAAATTGTTTGCATTATTTTGCTTTTGTTCTGGGTGTGGTGTTCTTATACTAGTGTACTGAGGTACTTCGTCATTGGGGAATATTTCTTCTGAGTTTGTGTGCTATGTGTGTTCACATTTCACAGGGAGACAAACATTCAAAAGATACCATACAAGAGTAACGTCCCTTGGTTCATTGTTTATTGACGTGAATTCACGAGAGACTCCACGAACTAAACTAGGCTGTGTTTTCCAAAATGGAGGTGAACACATTTCTTTATTGATCGCCTAAAAAATTGTTAAGGTGCTAGGTTATTTTCCTATTCTTCTTAACATTAAACCAATTGTAGCCTTAATTCACAAAGAACTTATATACGCCAATGCGGTGATGAACACTCATTTTTATCGTTTGATATTTACGTATATATATATATATATATATATACATGTGTGTGTGTCTGTGTGTGTGTGTGTGTGTGTGTGTGTGTGTGTGTATGTGTATGTGTGTGTGTACATAATGGTGTAGATATTGAGTTGAACAGTGTGTAGTGGTGTTCGTATAGTGGTATGTGCGGTGAGAGTACTGTAAGTGTGTGTGGAGTGGGAAGGTGTGCGTGAGTGCACATCCTGTGAGTGTGTATGGATGCGTGCTTAAGGGTGTGCTTTCTGAGTACTGAGTTGAATAGATCATATAGGTGTTTGTATAATGGTGTAAAGGTGTGGGATGGAGGAGAGGATTAGTTCAAGGTCATAGGTGTGTGGAAATATGTGTGGGGTTAGATTTTGATGAAGAAAGTTGCAGGACATTAGGAACAAAGGTATTTGTTTGGGTAGATGAATCTAATGTGTTTCATTTTATTAAAACTTTTCATCTTAATCATAATATACGATACAATTTCGTTCTATAACGCACTGTATATTCTTTGTAATTCAAACACATACACCACACATTCAAACCACTATTTTAAACCAATATATATATGTTTTAACACTGCACTTTGAGACAGTATTCTCCACCATGCCATCACTCAGATTCAGGCTAATACACAAGTCATACCATTACGTATATGTAGGCGATAATTTTCATTAAACTGGCGCTGCTTCAATTTCATATTTGAATTTATTCTTATGTAACTTTCTACACCTCATTCTAGAGTTCGAGGTGAAGGAAGTTAGTTTCAAACAATCAGTAGTAAATCCTCAGGGACAATAGTGGTTTATTGAAACGGAAGATTGTGGATTTGTTGTCGCATCGAAGTACGATAAACTGAAAAAAGTTCTTTTTATATTTCACGGTAGGCGACCAGGTTTGCCGGTTGGATGGAAAATCCTGGGCCCGCAAGGATTCACCCAACTTTTTCGACATTTCCATGGGGGCAAATGACTTCGCCCAAATTACGGACCTTGTAGGGCATTACCCACTCAACGGTCTCCATGAACTATTCACTAACAATTATAGTGGTCTATACAGAGACGACGCTCTGTGCGCGATCCAAAATTCTAGCAATCGAACACGCTAGAAAAAGATTAATAAGAACATTGGCTTTAGTAGCATCTTCTGTAACAATGGTAAAACTGCTAATTTCTTGGACGTAACGCTGGTCTTGCCAAACCAAACCAAACCTTCTACCCATACCACAAACCTGGGGAAAACTTCCACTACGTGAACTACTCCTCCAGCCCCTCCTCCCTCCTAAAATCTATTGTGGAAAGCGTTCCCTACCGAATTTTCTCTCTATCTGCTAATAAGAATTTATTCGATCAATATGCTGAATATTACAATTGTGCCCTACAACGTGACGGATATAAAATCTCAATCGAATACATCCTCATGTGGGATATTCCTCTCTCCACTAAACCCGGAGCTGAAGCTAGGTCCGCACCCCTGAATAATAAACGTAAAATCCCCCTATCCCCGTCCAAATTTCAGAGTAACAGACGACCTAACAAACAACCCTCCTACCAGATGACTCCAAATCTTATATGCATCACAACATACCGAAACAAACACCAGCTTAAACCCCCGAAAGCCTATCCCCACCCAGTTAACCCCCGAATCGGATTAAACGAACAGGAACCCGTAACGTTATCTGGTTCCACTCCCTTCGCCCTTAATATTCAGACTCGTGTACCTAAACTCTTCTTTGCCCTACTCAAAAAAATTTCCCTAAATCTACTCTCCTTAGAAAAATATCTAATCCCCAATCTATAAAATTGTCCTACTCCACTACCACCAACATTGCCGGAGTTATCCGACATCCTAACAACAAGAAACTCAGAAATCCACAACCAGCTAACCTCTATCCTAATAAATTAACTCAACATAACTCCAAGCTGCATACATATAAATCCAAAACGCCAACCGACACTCTTAATAAAGCTCTACTCTCATCTCCAACTACAATTCCACTACAAACACCCGACCCTTAAATTTACCACAACGCCCAACTATACCTGTTGCAAAAATAGAGAACGGCTCAGAAGGTACTACCAGACACAATACTTATATTATACAACCCCATAACACTACACTCAACTCCTTAACAAATAGTAACCTTAAAGCCAGCAATAATAACGAACTTAACAGCGGGTACTCACTGAATAGCCATCCTCTCACAAGTTCATCTGGAACATCTACAAAGTTATACAGCTTCAGACGCCCAACCTCCTGTCCTTTAGATAACCGCTGTCTCACAAGGAAAAACATCGTTTATAATCGTATAGTATCAACTGCCAACTGCAACTACATATATATCGGCTCATGTAGCATCCCCTTCAAAGCTGGAGTGAGCAACCACTACTCCAGTTTCAAGTCCCAAACAAAATTCAACAGTACATCGTTATATCAGCTTATCAATAAACTAAAGACTGATTCAATGCCTTACAGTCTCTATTTGTCCATAGTCACCAATGCCAAGCCATACACCAACTATAATAACAAGTGTGATCTCTGCATAGCCGAGGATTTAGCTATTTTGCAATTCACAGATTGTCTTAGTGAACGCAATAGCATAATTTTTACCTGCAAAATCTATTCTCAAAATACAAATAACAACAACCGCACTCTGTTTTTCACCCTAACCTCCATAAACTTTCTCTTTTATCTACGCTCATTACCACTATATCGTAAACCAACAATATATATATTACCTTTAATTCCTTATTGTCATTTACATAATTTCCTCAGTATTTTTCCTTACCCTTAAAAAAATTCGTAAACTTACAAGAACATACGCCAACATACACCTCTACTACTTCATACTGTAAACACGCTCATCGCACACAATATATATTCCTTGATTGAAAACCAGCAGTAGCTGACACGATTCTTCCCCATTCTCTCTTGCTTTCTTCATGCATATATACATTTCTTTCTCTCCCCTTACCAAAAACATTTCCCAACCCTCTTCCCTCCACATTATTCTTTTTATAATACGATTTACCTAAGTAATTTCTGTGATTCGGCCAAAACAGCCCCATTGAATACTACCGGTTAAATAAACGTGCTTAATTACTCATTCCTCTCACTCCCTTATATTTTTCTGTTTTCCTTCTTTTAATCCTTATTTCTCTTTACATTTATATTCCCCTCTCTTACTGTGCTCTGACAGAATCTTCCATGTGCTGACATGTACCTCCTTGCGACAATGTAAACTTTAATTTAATGAAGCTGCGCTCGGCCTGAAGAGTAGTCTGCCGTATACACCTCACTTGAATATTTACCACTTCTGAGGTTCCGCTTGCTATGAAACATATGTAGCCCGGATCTTATATACTCTATTTCTTAACTCATATATATGTGTGTGTGTGTGTGTGTGTATGTGTGTGTGTGTGTGTGTGTGTGTATGTGTGCGCGCGTGTGTGCGTGCATGTGTGTGTGTCTGTGTGTGTGCCTATGTGTATTTTTGTGCTTGTGTGTGTGTGTGTGTGTGTGTGTGTGTGTGTGTGTGTGTGTGTGTGTGTACACATAAAAGTCTTTTAGAATGAAAATAGAAACGTTAGGTAGCTCATTGTCCAGGTTACCAGCTTAAAAAAACTTAGAAACTTTAGTGTACATTTATGTGTTTTACTTTGAAGATGATTTTATCACGTTTTCTTGCAGGTACGTAAGCACAAACACGCATACACACACACACACACACACACACACACACACACACACACACACACACACACACACACACACA
>NC_068993.1:30831178-30836465 GCF_001194135.2 Octopus bimaculoides
ATATATATATATATATAGATGTATATGTACATACAAATAAGAGGAATGACCAATAGGTGGATACCTACTATGTTAGATGAAGACCCCATATGGTCTGACCACTAAGAAAAATTGTTCTCAACAAATTTCGGCAAACGCCAGAACGTAAAGCGAGCAAGACAAATGAAAAGATACAAAATTTGGTGAGAAGCCACATACCTAGCTTCCATTGTTACCATTTACATTACGTAATTGTCTGCAAATCATCAACAATTTTTCTTAGCGGTCAGAGCATATGGGGTCCACCTGTAGCATATTAGGAATCCACCTAGTATTTGTATGTAATATAATTTTTCTGATTCTTCGGATTTTTTAAATATGCTAAGCCACTGGTTTAAATTGATATTAATTTAATTAATATTAATTTCTACCCTCCTCACTTTCTCAATCGAAAGACCTTCACAAAATGACAGCGGTGGACTTGGGAATCATCCGAACAGAGACCGTGGAGGAAGACATAGACGAACATGGAATAATAAAAAAAATGAAATAAATTCATTCTATTGTGAAAAGTGCCGGTAACGACGGACTACTCATCTTATATATATATATATATATATATATGGCGTTCGATTATAAATAAATAGATATAAAATACATCAAGTACAAGGCATCACCAACGAGTGAAAAACAAACGAAAACACATAATGAGAGACAAGAATGGGACAAAATACCACAAGAAGTCTTAGCCCTCCTCAAATGTCGACTATTAATTACTCTCTGTTTCGAGATTTCAACGACTATATAGGGAAACTTTATTAAACTGCAGCATCCAAATATTTTTAAAATATTAAATTTCTGGTGAGTTATAGCTTCGAACGAACAAATAACGACAGTGTACACGTACAGAGTAAACAATCCACGAAGACAAACATTAAGGGCTGTTTGGTCAAGACGCATTGCACTGGGTAAAGCCTGAGATATATTTTGAAAGGATATAGAATAAATACAAGAGAAGAAAATAGTAGAAGTGAAAAAAAGAGAGAAAAAATAATGTCGGGAGGCGAGAAAGAGTGACGTCCAGTTAAGTACGCGTCGCCTCCAGAAAAGACAGAGCTGAGAGAAACTTGGCCTGTAGTCACGTGGGATCAAACAGACAGAGGAGAAGGAAGAACAGAGAGAGGATGGGGTAAGAAACAAAGGGGGTGAGGAAAAGGGAGAAAGAACGATAGACAGTAAGAGGGAAGAAAGATAGACGGGGGACAGCAAAGAAGGAGTGGGAGAAAAGGAAAATATAGAGGATTTTAGAGGGATAGAGGGAAAGGAAGAAAGAAAGGGAACAGAGAGTAGAACCGCAGATATAAATAAAAAAAAAACAAACTTACTGTTGATAAGGCTGCGAGGCGTTCGATTATAAATAAATAAGTATAATATACATCAAATACAGGACATCACCAAAGAGTGAAACATACGTAGACACACGAGAGATAAGTACAGGACAAATTACCGAAAAATATACAATAAGAACAGGACATCACCAACAAGTGAAAAATATGTAAACACATAATGAGAAACAAGTACGGGAAAAAATACCACAAGAAGTCTAAACCCTCAACAGTTGTCAACTGTTAATTACTCACTATTTCGTGCTTTCAATGCTTGTGTAATTATGATTATAATTATTACTATAATTAGTAAAGTTTATTTGCCAACAGAACGTGGCTGTCCTATAAAAGACTATGTTACTGTTATTTAAGCCTCAGGTAAACAACTTTTCCAGCTGGCTATCGATACATAGTCTATGTCCATATAGTGTTTGCAAGGGAGGTTATCTCTCCCATCTCCAGTCATAGTTACTGGGTGATTACCCGTTCTCAGTGTGAGGCAATCACTGGCTGTTGATGGAAGCTTTCTCCACTCGCAAACACTATTTATTCTTTAAGCGACACACTTTCGCTGATCTGGTGTTATTATTATTATCCTTATCGTTATTATTGTTGTTATTGTTTAAGACGTCGCACAGTATCCAATATCATGATGTTGACTGAATATATTGTCTCTACCTGGGGTTTGTACTCACTGTCAAGTCACAACAAGGACCTCAGACACAGTACTAGACACCTAGATTGTAATGTATTTCTAAAGTTTCCAGATGCTTTTTCAGGTTGGGTGTTGTTGAACCCAATGCTCCTTTTCGTTCATTGCTTTTTTGGTGTATATTGGTACTAAGCACCCGTTACCTCGTATCCATACTGCCGGCATATTAGCCAGTGAAGGTTATGCGCTACTTTGTCATGTCTGTGCTTGTACACCTTCTGCACAAGACTTTCACAAACACTAACAATGTGAGTCACAATTCTGACCCTCTTCCCACACATTCTGCAGAGGATCGTTGCACTTGTGTGATATATATCTCTTTTCACTGAGTTGGTATTCAATGCCTGATCCTAGGCAGTGATGATTAGGTTTTCTGTCTACTTTTTTAGATCACTCTTGCTGAGCCACCTCCATGATGCTACCTGATCCTTGAAGTTAGTTTCACGGAGGAACTGTCCATATAATTCCATGCAGATTAGGGTTTCTTCTCTCTTGGCTACTCGTGATCGGAATTCATGAGCACTCTTAAGTCCAGTTTCGGTAAATCCTTCTGCATTAGTAGCATACTGTAGTAGATCTTCTTTGCTATTCACCAAATACTCTGCCATGTTTGTTCTTTCGCTGTTGATACACTCCCGTACGCTAACCAGCCCACTTTCATGTAGAGCCTGTGTATTATTATTCGGGTGACGAGATGGCAGAAATATTACCACGACGAATAAACATTCGTAGCTGTATTTCTTCCATTTTGCGTTCTGTGTTCAAATAATTCTGAGACTGACTTTGCCTCTCATCCGTTCGGGTCGATAAAATAAGTACAGGTTGCGCATTTGGGTTGATGTAATTGACTAGACCCCTTCCACCAAATTTCAAGCTTTGTACCTCTAGCTGTAATATTACAAAATCGTTAGCGGAATCATACCAATTTTTTTTTCCGTTCTGAGTTCGAATGCCGATGAGGTCGACACAGCCTTTCATCTTTTTGGGGACGGTAAAAGAAGTACCAGTTGGTCACTTGAGTAATCCACTTGTCCTTTTCCCTAGAATTGCCTCGTGCGAAAATTTGAAATCATGAAGTAGCAAGTCGGCAGAATCATTAGCACGCCTAATAAAATATGTAGCGACATTTCTTCTGACTCTTTACGCTCGAAGATCAAATCCTGCCATGGAAAAATTTTGTCCTTCATCCTCCTAGGGTCATTAGTAGTAGCTGAGTACTTGTGTCGATGTAATCCACTAATTCCCTAGCTTTGTGCCAAAATTTGAAACAATTTGTATTATTTCTTGCATTATAATTTTAAGCAAGATAGTTTTACAAAACCAAGTGGTATCGAGATATAATCATGGCGGAAGAGAGAGAGAAACTGGAAGAGACACACAGAGAAGAAAAATAGAAAATCAAAAACAGAGAGCTGCAGAGAGAGAGAGAGAGGGAGAGAGAGAGAGAGAGAGAGAGAGAGAGAGAGAGAGAGAGAGAGAGAGAGAGAGAGAGAAATATGAATGTCGTATTTGATATCCGTATTTCTTCCCCACTGTCTTACATAAAATACTTTTGGCTGTGTTTCTTGCCTCTCAGCCACAGCTTCTTGTCAGATAGTATAACTAAAGTGCCTTTCTATATGACTGCCTAAAACTAGAATCTCTGGTAACCATAAGAATTTGTTATAGATCTCACACCTTTACTTCTCTGTACTGACTACCCACACGCTGTTACTTAAAAAACCCTCTTCAATACAGCTAATATTACTTCTCTCCGTTTCTAAACTATTAAAGACTTTTACTGTACTCTTTAAATTTAAGTATCATCTACTTTATTCTATAATATTAAAAAGGCTTCTTCTCTGGATCTATAGTTTTAGGACCCTTTCCCTAAGATCTGTAATGTCAAGGGTCTTTCTCATTGATATATAATTACCAGTAAACTTTGTAATATGTACAGAATGACACTGTAGGAAAGAGAATTTCACCTACCTTGTGTATGAGCTTAGCATCTAATTCGAGGTATTCAGCATCAATGAGATCGTAGAAATCCAATCGTTTGTCTGTCCATTCTTGGGTAATTAAGGCATTCAGGGAGTAGTCCTGCAGAGAAGAATAAAACCAGCAATAATATTAATGCCACACAATTTCCAAACTTCAGTCACGTTTCGGTAGGAAGGATCCATGAAATCGAATCCTGTACTTGATAAATCTTTAAGGTATTTAGAGAAAATAAGTGTATAAGGTGGAAGAATTTGAACTGTGAATATACATTGTCACGAGTATATATGGCAATACATTTCTATCCAGGACTTTGCTGTTTATGCTGTCGCTGTCAACAGCTATAATAATCTTTTCTAATTTTGGTACAAGGCCTGAAAATTTTGAGACAGAGGTTAGTCGGTATATCGACTCCCAAAAAATAAAAGGCAAAGCCGTCCTGGGTGGAATTTGAACTCGGAACGTAAAGAGGTAAGAAATTCTGTTAAGTATTTTTTTTCTGGTGCCGTAACGTCTGGTAATTATATTATGGTCCCTGAAAGGATGAAAGTCAAATTCGATCACCGAGGAATCTGAACCCAAAACGTAAAGACAGACGAAATGCGCTAAGGTCCGGCGAACTAACGATTCTGCCAGTTGGCCGCATGTTTTAAAAGTAAGCCTACCTCACTGAATATACAAATTCGATCTCAGAAGATTAGAAAAAATTCTACAAGCATGCTTCTATCCAATATAGCGCGAGAAGGGTAGAAAGGAGTGTAGTTAAATGGTATCGATATATTGTTCAACAGATTTGAACTCGGAACATAAATAAGTATAGCTTAATACTACACGCAGATGAGATGTTCTTGTTTAACCCTAGGTCAAAGCAATCTAAAATCAATGAATGTTAGTCGTGACAAGTTTTTCTTTTCTATGCGCATGCAACCTATACGACAAGACTGTCTAATTTATCTCTTTCTAAAACCGTGAGGTGTTATTTCAGGAAGATTGCCTGCTATTTCTGTTCAAGTAGAGGGAACATGTAGAGGGAACAATCTTTACCGGCCATGACGAAGGGAAATAGCCCTGAAACTCGAGTCGCCTTTATATATATATATTTATATTTATATATTTATATATTTGATCCTTTATATTGAACACTCAATATTTCATCTACATTCAATACTTTATTTCATGGTGCCATCCATTTTTATTTTATTTTATTTTATATTATATGTTATATTATATA
>NC_068993.1:30837720-30843981 GCF_001194135.2 Octopus bimaculoides
TTTATGTGTGTGTGAGGGTGTATGAGTGTGTGTATGCGTGCATACACACATACATGTACATACCTTTGACTATGTTATTAGTCCTTCTTTTTTTTTTTTCCTGTGGATCCCAAAACACAATGCTTAATACACCTACGTTTATAAACTACTATTCAGAACTATAAAGCCATATGTTTTTATAAGTTATTTAGAAATTTAGCTCTGTATTTCAGGGAAGAAATGGGTGCAATATATAGTAAATGGATATTTCATGAATACTTTGAAATGAAAGCCTTGTACTTTTATTATCACATTATAATACCTGATTTTCCAGTTTTACCAATCATATAAACACTTCAAAACTAACAAAGTTTCATTTCTTACCAGATTGTTTCGAAAAATATTCGACTCAGTCATATTCTCCGTGATCCAGATTTCATTTCCAATATACCTAAGGCTGCAAAGTTTTTCCAAATTGAACAAGGGAAGATTCTTACAATGAAATTGAAAGGAATGAGTAACCAGAAAATCGCTGCAAATATTCGGTGAAACAGAACGCCAGTGGACAATTTTCAAAAATAACCTGACAGCTACAACAGGGTTCATGCTGGTGGACGTCTCAAGGCTTCATCAGAAAGGAATGAATGTGCCATTGTCAGAGCTGTGAAGAACTCACCCTGCTCTTCTGTTTCAAAATCAAAGTATCAGCAAGAGTAGTAGCCTCGACATCCACTGTAATTTTGAACCGTGGTTTCCACGTGAAGAAGCGGTTAGGACGTCCGTTATCGTCCCATTCCCACAAAGCTATTAGATTGGAGTTTGCTTAGCACTATCTTGCATGGGTTTGTGAATGGACAATGGTTCTGTCCTAATTAATACACGATTATGAGTCGTGTTTTAAATAGACATGACTTCAAGAACAATTACACATTACAAAAATTAGTAAGAACACCATACCCATGTAATTCTAAAGTCCTCCATTTTGTTTATTAAGTGTTATATTTTCTTATTGTGCTACTGATGAGTACTCTTTGACAACTCAAATCCTTAAAATGAATTTACTGTCTTTCTGTACGAAACGATCGTATATAGAAATGAATAAAAAATATTTTATTCGATATTAACATGTAATCTCCTACATTTACGAAAAATATGATTGAATTTATCGAACTGCGTTCTAAAACTTAAATCATATACTTTATATACTTATATAACTTTTCATATCTACGCCAATTTACATCAGTAAATTCAAAGTAAAGTATTAAAAATCAATGTTAGAAATCTTTTGGAAACTATTCCGATTAAAAGACGAATCCACATTCAACCCTTTGTTAAAATATACATATATCTACGTATATATATGCTAACACACACACATACACACACACATACATACTTACATACATACATACACACACGTACACATACACACACGTACACATACACACACACATAATACATACACACACGCACACACACACACACACACACACCCACACACGCACGCACACATATCCTCAGAAGCCATGTAATGGAACAGCGGAAGAAAGTTGAAAAGGCATAACTGTTCTTCTTTATATATAGAAAAGCAACTTTTGCCAATATCAATTCCCTGTTACCATTTAATAAAGTGTACACACACACACACACACACACACACACACACAAACGAGGCACTTTTTATCTTCGTTTGTTATGTGCCTTACGAATTTTTTTAAATCTGAGTCTGTTTCAGTGTTTCGTATGCATTTTTTAAAAATGTTTGTGAGTGTACAATGTGTTATGAACTGATTTGTTGTTGGTAATATCTTGTAGTTTTCTGATACTTTACGTTTTGAATTCAGGTGCGACCAAAGTAAACTTCCACTTTCATTCATTTGAGGTGCATACAATAAAGTACAAATCAAATGTTATCATTGGTGGTATCGACTAATGCTATTCAAAATTGCTGGTCTTCTTGCAAAATCAGACACTCTTATTGTTTAGCTTCAAGTGTCCCTTGACAAATCAGAGCGTTTAAACAATGAACAGTTTGTCCTGGAGAATGTAATGTGTCAAGATGAGCTGCATGCAACTCCTTCCTGTGTTTTTTAATGATAGCACAATCTGATTTGAGTTATATTTAGGTGTTATTTTGGGCAGATCAAGAGATAATATGGAGGTGCTCTTTTTTGCATGTATGTAGTGTTTTAATATTGGGCAGCGATTGTTGAGAATATCAGATGCATATATAGACTGTTATAGACTTGTACAGTCAATTTTGAAGCCTTGTCCACTTTGATTCTATTTTTTTTGAGATCGATAAATAACCTTTACATAGTCATCAGAAAGGATTAACCAAAAACATAATTTTGTCGTGTCAATTAAATAAATAATAAATAGCAATAATTGTTTCTAATTTATGTACATGGCCAGTAATTTTGATAGGCGGTATTAGTCGATTATTATTGACCCCAAGACTCGACTGGTAATTTATTTTATCGACTCCAAAGGAATGATATGTAAACTAAATCTACGCGGGATGGAATATAGAATGTCAAGATAAGAAACTATATGAAGTATGGCATTTTCGATGCTGTAACTATTCTACCAATGTACCAAACGTACATTCGGAAAATGGCACATGTTTTGTAAGGGAGTGTTTTACAAAGTTAATTAAGCATGGGACATGTTGGGTTATCCTTCTTATTTGCCAAAAACCAAATAAATTAATATTAATGATTAAATTATCGTTTTCTTCTCCCCACCATATCAGTAATTAATTATATATGTTGTTCACTACAGGCTGACGGTACAAAGTTGATAATTGTTCTTCGCGAGAAAAGCGTTACTGTGTGATTTTCATCCGTATATATGACAAATTCACGGAGCCTACTTGTGTAAAGTATTGTACAGCAATAAAATTATTGTTTCATAATTCGTCTGGAAAGCAGAAAGAAAGATGCGCCTCATTGCGGATAACTAAAAATGGCGATGTATCCCTGAAATGTTACCACATGCCATGATCAGACTACTTTAGTATCTGTCATTGATCTAATATTTTGTTTTCCTCACCGTTTACGCAACATTACTTGCTTTCTTATATTTCGTTACTACAAGATTCATGTAACTATTTATTTAGATAGACTCATTATAATGTAATACATGAAGAATTTCGAGGCTAAACTGAATTATTTTCAATCTTGTTTGATTAGTCTTGATTTAATGAGCAATTCAGAGCAAACCTGTGCCACCACACATATGCACTCATACACACGCACACGCATCCTCTCTCTCTCTCTCTCCCGCTCTTCCACCTTGGCCTTTACGAAATAATATATTTTACATTGTAAAATTCGTAAAAGCCTATAGTACACATGAGAGACAATGTGTGTGCGTGTGTGTGTGTGTGTGTGCGTGTGTATGTGTGTCTGTGTGCGTGTGTATGTGTGTGTGTGCGTGTGTATGTGTGTGTGTGTGCGTGTGTATGTGTGTGTGCTTGTAAGAGAAGATGAGAGAGAGAGAGACGAGGAAGAAAGATCGTATAAAAGAGACTAAGAGCGAAATGAAGCTGTCCGCTCTAAAATTGTAAAGCTCCATGTAAGGTATAAGCAGCTTAGACACCTGAGGAAATACTGAATATTATTGCATACAACAATGACAACAACATCCGTTTATTAAAGAGAAAGGGCTGGGAACATAACATTCCATATAGAGTTGCAGATTAGCATAAGTCACATAGTGAAAAACTGACAATAGCTTAGCAATATTTCAAACTCGGAAACTGTTCAGATACATGGTATCTTAACTTGACCCTCACGTTCTGAGTATTCTGAGACTTACACATCCATACTTAGAACTATTCTGACACAAACACACAAACATAAGTTTATACTACAAACACATAAACAGACAACAACGCAAATGAAATTAGGATTAATTTTCCTTACAGGCATTTAAGGATACGTATTAGCTCTAACATACAGACATACGCACAACTGTCACTAGGGATCATGAAAGACTAGGTAGCATGTGCTGTGCTTTCGCTGTTTTGTACTAAGGTAATCGTGGGATCTAGTTCAAAACGGGGGCACCAGTATTTTCTTAACGAAACACTTTGAAACTTGGGACACTGGTAGAATGTGTCATATAAAACATCTTTTTCTCTTAGTCTTCTTAAGAAAAATTATTATATTGCAATTTATTTCATGTTAAAGTTGTCGTATTTCTGTAATTTCAACCAATGACTGACGTCCATTCAGCCGAATACATTAAGTGCTGACTACGTAAACAAACGATTCTCAAACGATTCTGGCGGTGATAAAATTATTATTTCCTTATCAAAAAATGGCTGAAGCATATTGGTAGTAGCTAATAAAGCTTTCTATTATAGGCACAAGGCCTGGTTTTTGAGGGAAGGAGCAAGTCAATTAGGGTTAGGGTTAGGGTTAGGGTTAGGGAAAACGAACACACGTGTGTTGCCTCTCTGCAAAATGTCAGAAGTAATGGAGATTAAATACGCTTTACACCGCTTAAACTGCCAATGGAGTAACTATAAACAGCTGAAGACGTGTCAGTGATTGGTTGAAGTTATCGAAATAAGACAATTTTTTACATGAAATTAATTCGAATACAAATTTTTTTTTCTGTTCTATAACACAAAATAGATAAGTATACGAAGTTTGAAAGTCTTTCGGTACCAAAAACACTACATAAAACTTAAATGAAAACTGGTGCCCCCGTTTTGAACTAGATCCTAATCGTGTAGTCGTGAGCAGACATATATACCTTCGCGGCTCTCCCTCTCTTCATCTAGTAGAACACCCAGAATACGACTGTTGGAGTGAGCGAGGACTGCAGCAGTACTATTACTAAGCAATGCGAAATAAAGTGCCTTTTTGTAGGTCTATGAATCTAACCTACGACCTTATGATCGCGAGCCCAGCACCATAATCACTGGACTAGCACTTTCACAGATACACACATACGCACGCACGCACACACACTCACACACACAAACACACACACATGTGTGCGCACACACATATTTGTTTATATATACAATAACCTTGCTTCTTAATGTAATAGAGCATTGTACACAAACGGAAAAATTAACATATAGAATTTATATAAATTTTACGGTTTATATATATATGTATATATATATATATATGCAGAGGTTGGACAAAATAATGGAAGCATCTAGCATCATAGCATCATAATTCTAAAATATCTATAAAACCGTCAAAAGCTGGTTTATTTTTATGTTTTTGTTATTTATTATTAGTGTTGCTTAATATGTTTAGCTAAAATTCCTGTTACTTTTCAGATATCATCAGAAAAAGGTAATTAAAATTCATTCACAGGACAGATCTATTGGACTTTCAAAGAGGTCGAATTGTAGGTGCTCGTATGGCAGGCGATAGTGTAATGAAAACAGCCGAAATCTTTGGTGTATCAAGAAGTACTGTCTCGAAAGTAATGACAGCCTTTCTGAAAGAGTGAAAAACCTCCTCGTCGAAACAAAACTCCCAAAGAAAACCAAAAGTTTCAGATAGGGACAGTCGGAATCTTACGGGAATTATTAGAAAGGATCACAAAAGTACAGCTCCCAGAATTACTGCGGAGCATAATAACCACAAAACCTGTTCGCTGGGAGCTGCACAAAGCTGGATTTCACAGGAGGGCTGCAATAAGAAAAAAAAACATTACTTTCAAAAACAAACGTTGCAGAGCGTTTAGAGTGGAGTAAAAATCTACAGAGTTGGCCCCTAGAGCAGTGGAAGAATGTTATTTTCTCGGACGAGTCCTTTACCTCATTTCCGACCACCGGCCGAGAGTTTTCACCCAGACTACCTTCTTCCAACTCTTAAACATGGAGGGGGATCTATGATGATCAGGGGGGGGGGCGGTTATCTTGCAAATCCGCCGGCCCAATGGTTGCTCTTCATGGCAGAATTAATGGTCCAGAGTATTTAAACATTTATCTGATCAAATTCATTCCATAGTTGCGGAAATGTATCCGGAGGAAAATGCTGTCTTCCAGGATGATACTGCACCGATTCACACAGCTAAAGTTGTTACTGAATGGCATGAGGAACATTCTAGTGAAGTTGAACATCTTATCTGACCACCACAAGATCAGTTCATGAATTTTCATGATGCTTTCATTCGTTCGGGAGGTCGACGGTCGTCCTGAACGAGGACGGTCTTCAAGCGACAAGTGGCCTTTCCTAAAGCATGAAAACCAATCGTAAACTTGTGTTTTGCACATGGAAGCGTCTTTGTAAGCTGTTTGAAACA
>NC_068993.1:30845693-30847031 GCF_001194135.2 Octopus bimaculoides
ATATATATATATATATATATATATACATATATACGACGAGCTTCTTTCAGTTTCCGTCTACCAAATCTACTCATAAGGCTTTGGTCGGCCCGAGGCTATAGTAGAAGACACTTGTCCAAGGTGCCACGCAGTGAGAATGAACCCGGAACTATGTGGTTGGTAAGCAAGCTACTTACCACACAGCGACTCCTGCGCTTATAAATTTTCTTTGAAATTTTTTGTCTTATAATTTAATATTCAAATTTTTGTTGGACATGTGACTGATTAAACCAATTCGTTTTACATATAGCAAGCTGATTACGCGAGTATTTCATCCATTACCAGAGAATTTTCAGATTTAAAATTTGATATTTCAAAACAAAAATAACAATATGGTTTCCCAAATCGAGGCTAGTGACAGCTTTTGGAACAGCCATCATGGCATTATTTTCACACCACTGATTGATATGCTCGAGAGACGAATCACAAACAACAGCAACAAAAACAGCAACAAAGGCAGCAACAGTAGTGATTATCAGGATAAAATTTAAAATGACACAAGCACCAGCGCCCTCACTTGCTTTTATGTATACTTAAATGTATTTGTTTTCCGAAATAAATTGTGCTTCATGTTTGAGGCTCTGATGAAATTGTAGGGTGTTACACAGGCACTCATCTATGAGTCCACTGCATCTTATGATGGAAATAGCTGTAAGATTTTGAAGTTAAAAAAATGATCGGTTATACCTTTGTCATCTCTTCCCTTATATATATATAGTTTATTTTTCCCCTAAGTTAAGATAAACCCCCCAAAAAGTACTTCATTCGATGAGAGATAAATATTGCATAGTGTACACAGTATATGGCTATGAACTACAAAGATCATTTCTAATTTTTGTAACCAATGAATGTGTTTCACTAGAAATATATGTTTGTGAGAGCTTGACAGGCATCTTCAACCAACCAGCTGGTCGTGCTACTTCAGGCTGATGACGAGCAAAGACTGAAAAACATGTCCCTGAATGCAGGCTAGGCTGTGTAGAGGTGCTTGTCTCCCCCTCATAAACATAAGGACATAGGAAATGTGTCAAGGCCGACAGGAAGCGGTCCAGCTTCCTAGGGCTAAATAGCAGCAGTGTGATTCCCTTATTGGGACTCTCACGTTAAGTTGACAGTATAAACTGCTTTCTCGTAACACTGCTGCTTAAGTCTCTCTGTGAGATTCATAATTAGACCATTTCTAATTTATATATATATATATATATATATATATATATGTATTTGTCTATATTTTTAACATACCTGTATACGTATATACACATACATACATACATACATACATACATACATACATACATA
>NC_068993.1:30847313-30848940 GCF_001194135.2 Octopus bimaculoides
AGAGAGTGACTTATATTAGTGAAGGCAAGAATAGCAGTGACAATAGGATGTTGACGTTAGTAAAGCTGCCACATACACGCGTCGTTGCATATATACTTTAGATTCGGCATAGATACAACACGCGCGCACACACACACACACACACACACACACACACACACACACACACACACACACACAGAGAAAAGTGGGTGTGAGGAATACGTAGCTTTAAGGAGTGAGGGGATAGGTGACTTTTCTACTGTCCATAGCAAATAAACACTCACACACAGACACACCCACATAATACCTATATATACATACGTACATACATGCATATATCTACAATACACCATTTTAAACTCGTGATTACCTGTGTGTACGTTTGTAATTGTGTATGTGTGTAGGTATGTGTGTGACGTCCTATAATTGCCTGTTTCGCTGTTGCTGTGACATATTCTGAGATTTTAAAATTATGTCAAAATTTTCAAATTTGGTATATTGAAATAATTTACCATGCTAAATTCGATTTTGTTATTTATTTGTTTCTAACATCCAGCTGAATTATAGGCAAATTGGATTTTAATGAAAATCTATAATGAGCCCCTAGGGAGGGGGCTGTAGCTCATATTTATAAATTAGCTACGATAAGCTACGACACGTGACAACGCTAGATAAAATACGCGGACTATTTGTCAATGTATTTGTAAATATATCCATTTAATATATTTCACTCAAATGCATAGGTCATGGAACAGTGCAATGGTCAACGAGAACTGGCGATGACCCCCGCTTTCCAGGTATTACCGGTCAACTCATTTATTTTACTCAGATGCATATTCATTTGTTAAAATAATACAGGGACATTTGACTAATCGTATTAATAGTTTCAAATAACTATTGTTTTTGCAATAAGCTATTACTATAAAGATTAATGAAATATTTAATGGCTTAATTACGACTAACTGATTCTAAAATTTATATATTGATATAAGATTGGGGATATGAATGGGAGCGGAACTAAAACAGGAAGTGAACAGGGAAAGAGATAAGACACGAAACAGTGTAATGGAAACGGGAACAGGAAATTTACCCCCTTTTTCCGGGTAATTCAGCTAGAATATACATTTGTATACACACACACGCGCGCACACACACACACACACACACACACACACACACACACACACGCACACACATATCTATATAGATTCAGATGAATATGTTACTTAAGTTGAGGCACCAGAATTTAGTATGGTATCATCAATACAATTTGAAAATAGGGTGATTAAAATCAAAATAAGCAACAAGGGTGGCCTAGTATATAAAAAATCTGAAAATTCAGAAAAATTGTATTACATGTGTATGAGAAGGGATGACCACTAAGTGGACATCCTATATGCTAGAAAGAGGTCATCAACTACCCAACCACAAAGAAAAATAATGTTCTCCCTTCTCATACACACACACACACACACACACACACACACGCACACATGTATATATATTAGTTTATGCATATATTAATATTATCTTGGTTGAAAAGACTTCGATCATGTAAATATGTTAATAGTTACTAGGGTAGCAAAAAATTATACAAAAACTGGGATATCATACCTGGTTATTGGGTAGAAATTCCATGTTAAAG
>NC_068993.1:30848968-30849534 GCF_001194135.2 Octopus bimaculoides
ATATATATAATTTTTATATTTGGGTATACTCCTTGTAGTATGCTGTTTAAAGCCCGTTCACATTATTTGGCTACCTGATGCCCTCAGCAGTATTGTTGGATATGCCACTGGATTCACTTCAGGAATAGATCAGAGAGGGAAAGGGGAATTCTGGAGACTCATTTCTTTCAATGTCGATCAAGGCTCAATTACTCTGGACTGGCTATGTCATCAGAATTACTGACACCCATGTACCCAGACAGCTGTTGTACAGCTAACTCAATCAGAGCTCATGCAATCGAAGAAGACCCAATCTGAGGTAAACAACACTCTGAAAAACAACCTCAAATGGAGCGGCATAAATATTTTCAATTGATATTTTTTTGTCAAATATTTAAGCAGATATGTCTATCTGATGAAGCATCATTACATATTTAAACGGATTTTATTATTCTTGAAACACTTCATTTTATTAATGAAGCGGAAACAGCTGTAATTTATGAGATGTGTCATTTGTTTGTATGAGATACAAATATTGAATTGAATTAATAATTGTTCAATTTGTTGTTTTGTTTTCCTTTTCTTAT
>NC_068993.1:30852248-30856757 GCF_001194135.2 Octopus bimaculoides
TTAGAGGTATATATATATATATATATATATATATAGCGGTCTTTTATAAATATGGATGTATATGTAATTAAAATTTATAATTTGAAATATTACTCACAGATTTACAGTTTTCGTAAAGAAATCTTGCAGTCGATGTGTTTAGATTTTTACGCACATGTTGTTGGGGCGGTGCATTTGGGAGAAGATATTTTTTGTATATATTTACTCCTTCATATAAGAAAATTCTGAGATGGCTAACATTAAGACAGTTTTCTTTCACTGTTTGTGTGAATTCTAAATTTCTACTTCGTGATGGTTTCAGTATTGCTCCATCTTCCCGACAACTCGCTGTCACACCTCCATGCTGTCTGGTATTCGCTGCGGTATTCACATGTCCATGCTGTTTGGTATTTGCTGAGGGATTCTCACACGTTCATGCTATTTGGTATTCGCTGCGGTTTTCATTATTATTATTATTATTATTATTATTATTATTATTATTATTATTATTATTATTATTATTCCTTCTTAACACAGTGTAAATAAATAAACACCGGAGTCTTTAAACATCTGTCAAGTCACAACAAGGACATCAATGGTTTCCTTAAGATGTAAGCTGTATCCAATAAGGCTGCTTTTTGCAAGACATCAAATTTGCATGGAATTTTCAGTTGCCTTAAGAAGTCTTGAAATTTCAATGGGATTGAGCCCAATGCTCCGATCACCACTGGCATCACTTTTATATTACCCTCTCGTATTCATTACAGTCTTGCCATTCCGCTTTCAATTCGGATTACTTGGTGATTTTTTTCAACCTCTATACTCACAACATTCATGTCATTTGGTATGGTTACATCAATGATCTGACAGTATTTGTGTCTCTTCTCTTATTCAACATGACACAATTTCCGATCGACGGTGCTCGATTACATGATCCGTCTGAAAATCATGGTCCCAGAATATCGTTACTTTTCCATCCTCCTGCATATTCTGACTTGGTACACGCTCACACCAGTTCTCTGTTAATTCATATTGGTATTTACGACATAAGAACCAATGACGACACACATACACGTCATCGTGGCGGCGCTTGTATTCTTTTTGTGCAAGGCTTCTCACATCCACTTACCAAGTGGGTTAGGGTTAGGGTTAGGGATGCTATGCATCAGAGAATTTGTGATATTTTCAGCAACACCAAACATATGCAAGCATTCAACGATCCAAGAATGAGGCATCATATCATATGCCTTCTTAGAGTCAATCCAAGCCATAGACATGTTTGTATGATGTTCTTTACAATGTCTCAAAGCTGGTTTATCAATGAACAGGTGATCCTTGGTACGCTGAGAACTATTCCTACATCCTTTTTGTTCTCTTGATAGTATTTCGTCCTGTGCTAGGAAAGTATATGTCATTGCCGCGCATATTCCAATGAGTATCTTCCAGAATATGTACAGGCATGCCGTGGGATGGTATTTCCACACAAAATTCCCTTTCTTCTATCTTTCATTATAAGTGTTCTTGTCCCAGTCACCATCAACGCGGGAACTGTACCTTTCTGGACACACTCATTCAATTTGGCTGCTAATCTTTCATGCACCACGTGGCATCTCTTCAGCCAAAAGCCATGAATCCCATCTGGTCCAGGGACTTTCCAGTTAGGCGCTTTACCCACTCGTTCTTTCACGTCAACTGTGCTTATGACAACATTCCTTTGTTTCTTTCCTCCTTGTAATTCCGTCTTGATAGTTCCTATCCAAATTGCATCCCTTTTATGCACCACATTGTTTCCCTATAAACCGCTCCAGAACTCCTCGGCTTAATTTGCATTAGGAGCAACATTCTCCCCCATTGTCTCCTTCTAATGTTCGGAAGAATTCGAGTTGTTTTCGAACTGCTTATTTCTGTTCACAAATCTTCTGATCTTCTGGCTTTTTGCCATGATCCTCTGTTTTAACTGCTCTATTACTGCATCAAACCCGTTCTTCTGTATTTTATATTTCTTCTCTAATTTTTCTCGGTCGGTCTTTTTCCCATTTTTCCAGTTTCCTCTTAAGCATTTCTCAATTTTTCCTAGATCTTGCCTTTCCCGCATTATGTCCCTTTCATTGCGTCGTTTCCACCATGGATCTTTTGCTCCATTATTTTTTGGTTCTCTTAAGTGGTAATTTTTCCTCAACAAGTAGCGCAATAGCTCGAAGAAGATTCCTTGCTTGTTTTATATCCTCCGTCTTGATGTATGGTATGACAGTATTTATCTTTCGTGTTACTTTATTCATCATACTCCTATCTACCCTTCTCATATTTATGTGGATTTTTTCTTCTGGAGCATTCATCAAGTCGGTGAGTCGTCTTTGAATTTCAAGCAATTCATTATATAGTTGGTTCATTTCCCCTGCATGACACTCACCATAGTATCAGGGTTCATTGTATAACGTTCCTGTTCCTCATCCTTAACAGTCCCATCACCATTTCCCTGTTCCTTCTGTCTACTCTTCTTCCTGCTTTCAACTTCTAGCTCTCTGTTTTCACCTCTGACCACCCTTTGTAGCCTATCCGCAAGGTTTCTCACTAACCCGAGATATTGCTGCTCCTTTTGAAGAACCTTTCTTCCTAATCACTCTCACTTGATTCATTAGTTAATTTTCTGACTTAGGACACATGTCTTTTTCCATCCAAAATTTCAAGGTATGTCGACCTACTCCGCGACTTCTTTTCCAGCTTCGCTCTTTCATGATATTCAATAAGTGTATCGTACACTTCCTTCGTCCACTTATGTCTGTTTTTGCGCACACCGTGTATGTGATCTGTTGTGACATAACGAACATCCAATGCGAGATTACTGCCCCTGACGCAGGCGATTTCAGACGTGCCGAGCGGGACACCACTATGATCGGCTATAGTTCCATTCTCACCGTCAATTGTTGTGTGGCATCATGATTTCATTAGTCGTTCGGAGGGTTCCCACAAGAGTTATTGAAATCCCACCTCTCTCTTCCTCTCTTTATTTGTACATACACGTGCACATGTGTGTATATACACGTATATATAAATAAGGTCCTTGCATTGAGTCGCTTCCATAACCACATTGATTATCATTATCCTCATTGTTCTACCTATAGCATTTAAAAATATCAATAATAATATGGGATACGGTGTATTGTAGCAGATCTTCGTCACTATTAATCAAATACTCGGCATGCATTCTCCTTTCACTCCTTATACAATAGTCTATACTAATTAGTTCCCTGCCACCATTCTTTTTTCATATACATTCTGTTTATGCATGCAGTTAACACTTAATGCTATCTTTTGCGTTCCCTACATGATTGGTAATCTAGGGATCATTCTCAACTAATTTTTAGTTCTTTACTGGTCGCTTCAAGTGCTCCCACAATCACTAGTATTGTAACCGTCTTGAGATGCTATCTTTGTTCCAACTACTGTCGTCATCTGCCCACTGTTCTCATTTGGTTTTGTATTCCGCATGGGCAGTGACATCAGTAGAAAGGCCTTCCTGTTCAGACGTAACTTTTTCGCTGATCATTGTCTCTTGTTGTATGCTAGTTTTGTTTTAGTATCTTAAGCGCCTTAAGCTCATAGATAGAAATTAGCCTTTATTTGTTTTCGAAGTTTTATTTCCTAGCATATCTGGTTTTTTTCCTATTTAAAATGAGACGTGTTACATTTTATATTGATTGTTATTATTATGTGTCTCTTTTAATTTGTTTAAACACTGTGTGCTCTACGTTGTCTTGTTCATGACCGATATGTACGGGTGCATGTGTGAATTATATAAACATCACGTTTATGTGGATTTGTGTAGAGATGAGATTGAGTATACGGTTATTATTTGTACTCACATTATTATTATTATTATTGTTAATGTTGTTGTTGTCGTTGTTTTTGTTATTGTTATTGTTGTTGTTGTCGTTGTTTTTCTTATTGTTATTATTATTATTATTATTATTATTATTATTATTATTATTATTATTATTATTATTATTATTTAAAGAACTGAGGTAACTCCTCCAGAAGATATAGAAGCAAAAATAGAAGAGTGCTATTGTTATCAAGTGAACGATATTTCGACATCTCGTGTATTTTGAACCTGTGGAAGACACATGAGATGTCGAAATATCGTTCAATTGATAACAATGGCATTGGTCTATTTTTGCTTCTATATCCTCTGGAGGAGTTAACTCAGTCCTTTAAATATTAACCAAAATGAAGTAGATTGACAAGTTTATTTTTTGAACTTGTGGAAGACACACGAGATGACGAAGTATCGTTCACTTGATGACAATTGCACTCTTCTATTTTTGCTTCTATATCATCTGTAGAAGTTACTTCAGTCGTTTAAATATTAACCAAAACGAAGTAGATTGACATGTTTATATTTTGAACCTGTGGAAGACAGACGAGATGTCGAAATATCGTTCACTTGATAACAATGGCACTCTTGTATTTTTGGTATTCGTCGTCTTCTTCTTCTTCTTCTTCTTCTTCTTCTTCTTCTTCTTCTTCTTC
>NC_068993.1:30856767-30859267 GCF_001194135.2 Octopus bimaculoides
TCTTCTTCTTCTTCTTCTTCTTCTTCTTCTTCTTCTTCTTCTTCTTCTTATCGCTTTTGCACAACTTCTAATGCTAGAGATGTACTACAGTGTCAGCTGTTCACTACCAGTGAAATAAGGTAACACCTGTTATTTTTTGAGCACCTACCGGTGTATTCAAGCGGTTCCAAGCATTGCTGATTTCTCTAAGTGCTCCACCCATATTGCAGTCCCCATTTGTTCCACGTACTTCTCGAGATTTCTGCTCACTGTTCCCAGGGCTCCGACAATTATTGGTACTACTGCTACCTTTTTCATTGACCACAACCGCTTAATTCCCAAGCTAACCTGTCATATCTCTGGACTTTTCTTTCTTCCTTATCGCATACCTTGTCAACTTAGCATGCTATATCTATGATCCAGCTTAGTTTGTTTTCTTTCTCAATTAAGACCATGTCCGGCTTCCTATTCTCTATCTGGTCGCACTGAATCATAAAATCCCATAGGATCTTTGCATTTCTATATTCGACGATGTCTTCAGGTTTGTGGTCGTACCAAGTTTTTGCTCCGTTGCAAAGTGTCCGATGGACAAGCCTGGCTATATTGTCGTGGCGTCTCTTATATTCCTTCTGAGCTAGTGGCCTACATTGGCTGGTAATATGCCATACGGTTTCACAGTTTTGTCCACAGATTCTGCACTTATCACTTTCTGCTGTGTTGTCTATTCTGTATTTTATGTAGTTTGTTCTTAGTGCTTGGTCTTGGGCAGCACAGATTAGAGCCTCCGTTTCCGGTTTTAAGTCACTTTTAGTCATCCACAGCCATATTTTTCTCTGTCTGTCTTATCTTCAACATCCCTATGAAATTGACCAAGCATTCTTTTCTTTACCCACCTATTTTCAGTTTCATTCGTTTTCAATTTCTTGTATAGTGCATTATCTTTAAAATCTTTCATCCTACACAAGTCTAACCTTCTTCTAATAATAGCGGTTATGTGGCATTTTTTACATACCATTCTATGTTGTTTTCTTCTGCTCTAATACTGTGTTCGCATCCAATAAGTCCTCTTGCCCCTCTTTTTTTTTTGGTACATACAGTCTGTATGTTTCAAGTTTTGGGTGGAATGACCTATAACTAGTAAGCAACTCTCTTTCTTGTCTTTCTGTCTAAGCTGTTTAGTTAGTCTACTGTCCATGCGATTTCACTTGCTCCATATCTAAGAAGTGAAACAGCCAAGGAGTTGATACCTTCGATCTTATTCCGTCCATTTAATTTCGACTTAAGGATCAGTCTGCGCAAGTACTCCACCTTAAATTTTTTTGCCACTCCTCTCTCTATCAATTTATACATTTCCAAATGAATGAATTATTATTATTATTATTATTATTATTATTATTATTATTATTATTATTATTATTATTATTATTATTAATCACTCCAAAACCTTTCACTTTGATTGTTATCTGGTATCAACTTTTATCTATACACTCTCCATTTATATCTTTATAGAATCTCTTCTGATCTACTCTGAATAACATATTCTTGCGGTGATTCTTCATTCCTTGGTCGTATCATATAATCTTTGCTTTCAGTTCCTCCATTACCACTTCCAGGCCCTTTCTTTCAATATTATACTTCCTGTATTTTTTTCGCTTTTAAATTCCCCTTTCTCTTTTCGGTCTGACATAAAAATTTCCTTCGAGAGCATGTCTAACCCTGCCTGTATTCTTCTTTTCCACCATGGATCTTTTCTTTTGTCACTCCCCTTATGTTTCTTTTTCTTGATACCAAAACCCACGTTTTCTGCTACAACAATACTTGCTGCCTTGATCAAATTACTTGTTTCTTTGATGTTGTTTGTTGTAATGTTTTTCAGAATTTCATTGACATTTTTCGTTTCTTGGTTCAATTTCCATCGATCAACCTTCTTAAGGTAGCAAATAATGTCGCTATCGTTCTCCTGTAGTCTTGTATTTATTCTGTCGTAGATTGCCTTTTGTTCATCTCTCATGTCGCCATTAGTCTTATTGTCTTCTTTTAGATCATCTCTCATCAACTAAACTACCACTGTTCCTTTCCTGTGCTATGAGATTACTCTTATTATTAAGACCTGTATTTTCATCGTAATCTCTGCTGCTATTTTCCAAAACCCGTCTTTTGATAGCTTCAATCTCTACTTCTGTGAATCAATGATTTTTTCTTCTTGCTCTAGCTTGATCACATAGTCTCTGTTTCGTGAGTTGAAACAATCCCTTTTCTATCCATTGATCATACATACGTTGTCGGTAACCCCTAATTTGAACACCATTTTCATCTACTGGGATTCTCAGGTAGTAACATTCCATGACCACAGCATTAAATTGCTTGATCTCTCTATGACGTGTGTGGTGGTCCCTTTCTGGATATCGACACGCTGAAGCCAGACCAGAATATCTGAGCCTACCGGGTGTAACACTGTCACCATCATTGACTTCAGTTTCATTACTACCGTTATTCACAATATTTTGTTTTTTCATTGTCA
>NC_068993.1:30860555-30861820 GCF_001194135.2 Octopus bimaculoides
TGTGTGTCTGTGTGTGTGTGTGTATATATGTATATATTATATGTATCAGGACTGACTTATCTGATATATAAATAATGAAATATAAGACAGTTTTTTGAAGGAATGCGATTTGTGACGTTTTTGCTTTGGCATTTTGTGGTATTGTAACTTGAAAACTATATTCTAAACTTAATGATAGGTTCTTAGCTTAATCACTTCACCTCGTAGAAATATCAATCAACTGTCTCTGAAACCAACTTGCTAACTTAGAAGTATGAAATATGATATAGGCCACCATAGTTCTAGATGTACTGCCTAGATATGTTTCATTGCCTTTTGTTGAAATGTCTTTTACCCTATATCTATTCGATAATAGCTGATCTGGCGTTGACCGTACAAATCATCCCCTAAACTTTATTTTCTCCTTTACTAAATCTGTTTTGAATTTTTTCATTTTATTGTCTCTTGTGTTTTGTTGGCACTACTCTATTCTGTTTGATTTCATATGATTCTGAATTCATCTCTTTTATAGATTATTTCTTCTCATGGTAATACATACAGCAGTCGCTTGCGATCGAGTATGACTTGATAATAATGCTTGTATAAGAGCGCAATGCACCACTCTATACAGAAATTGAACGTAAAAATTTATGCTCATGCAATGAACATCCTAACCAAAAGGAGAGAAGCTGAATTAGTTCACAAGTGTTTAATATGTTCACTAAGTGTCCTCTCAATATGTGTTGGCTCTAAATATAAGGAAAGATTCAAAATCCTCGTCCAAAATGTAGTTGTTGTTTAACTTCAGGTCAACCCTGTGTGTGATCGATGTGACTTAACTTTGCAGTCTAAGTAACTATGTCTATTAATCGAAGAGCGATACAACGTTGTAATTTACCTATGTCATTTTCTTACATCAAAGATATCGGTATTGATTTCTAGCGAACCAAGAAGGGAATTCTTAAGCCCTCGTTCAGCTAGATAGAAACGGCAACCAAAGCTCTCTAAATTTACATTCAATCCTCTTTGAAATAGTAAGAATCGGATCGCTTAATTAAGATACCCTATAGGTGCAGGCGTAGCTGCGTGGTAAGAAACTTACTTCTCAACCACATGGTTCCGGGTTCAGTCCCACTGTGTGGCCTCTTGGACAAGTGTCTTCTACTGTAGCTGTGAGCCGACCAAAGCCTTGTGAGTGGATTTGGGAAATAGAATCTGAAAGAAGCCCGATACATACATACACACATACATACATACATACATACATATATATATATATATATATA
>NC_068993.1:30861947-30864719 GCF_001194135.2 Octopus bimaculoides
TATATATATCAGCTGTTGAGACCATCAATTAAAATTAACAGTAGTGACATCTAATTTCAAACCTTAGTGTCTGAACGTTTTGTTTATATATATATATATATATGTGTGTGTGTGTGTGTGTGGGGTCTGTGTTTGTCCCACCACCATCCCTTGACAACCAATACTGGTGTGTTTACATACCCGTAACCTATCGGTTCGGAAAAAGAGAGTGATATAATAAATACTAGTCTTACAAAGCATAAGCACTGAGGTCGATTTGTTCGACTAAAGGTGGTGCTCCAGCATGGCCGCAGTCAAATTACTGATACAAGTAAAAGAATATATCTGAACGTCAGTATAGTTACGGCTGGGATGAGTTAGCTCTGGCCTAGAACTGAACAATAAGGACAACCCAGCAAATCAGATATATAAGAGAGTTACTGAGAAACCATTTGGCATTCATGCCTTTTTGAGTGGTATTTGCGCCGTAACATATTTGTTCGGTTAGTAAGCTCGAACCCAGACCTCATAGCTGACGTCGCAGAAAGGCATTCTCTTGAAGTAGAACAAATTGTTAATTTATGTGCTATATGAAAAGTCAGTTAAACAAAAGAACTACGAAATTTGTGGCTTACATTACATATAGCCTATTTTATTAGGTTCTGTTGGAATTACATTTTAGCAATAAGCTCTCAGTCGTGTAATACAGAGAGAAAATGCGTTAAATATAAATTAACCTACAAAGTTTTAATATATTCATTGTTTTCTCTGACAGGTACGCTATAGCAATTGTATCTGACGTTCACAAAATTTCATTTTGTCAGTTTACCATTAGAATATAAATTATATTACCGTTCTTTAACAGGAAACTAGTTAATACATGGTAGAAGATGAAGCGTAAGACTGTGTCTTATTTTCTTCGCTTTTTGGGTTTTTTATTGTTTTTTTCTCACCAGCTATGTCTCATCAAGTTATCTTTGGGTTGGTGTAAAAATCATAAATAAACAAAAAGAAGAAAAATAGATTATTTATTGTATTACGCAGTAGTGTAGAGGCGCAATGGCCCAGTGGTTAGGGCAGAGGTTTCGATTCCCAGACCGGACATTGTGAGCGTTTATTGAGCGAAAACATCTAAAACTCCACGAGGCTCCGGCAGTGGGGTTGTGGTGAACCCTGCTGTACTTTTTCACCACAACTTTCTCTCACTCTTTCTTCCTGTTTCTATTGTACCTGTATTTCAAAGGGCCAACCTTGTTACACCCTGTGTTACGCTGAATCTCCTCGAGAACTAGGTTAAGGATACACGTGCCTGTGGAATGCTCAGGCACTTGCACGTTAATTTCACGAACAGGCTGTTCCGTTGATTGGATCAACTGGAACCCTCGTCGTCGTAACCAACGGAGTGCCACGTAGTAGCATCCAGGCGGTTTTCTTCACCACTCGTATCTGAACAATATATGAAGATGTAGTATATTTGCCACTTAAATGTGGCTGACCCCTAAGGAGGTCCTATGAAGATGTAATTTAACAGTTAATAACATCCATTGTAGTTGTGCTGCTTGCGTAGTAACATACATTCCCTCTTCGAGTACATCTTATAATTGAAAGGCATTCCAGCCATGACCATTTCATCAATTTCATCACGCATAACGTATTCAATGTCTTTCGACTTTGATATCAGTAGGGGGTGATTTGAGGATAAGTAGCTGCTATATTCTGCAGGTCAAGTGGCCGCGCGGGGAGTCATTTCATTGGTTCTTTAAGCTCCCTGAGTTGATTGAAACTTCAAATCCATGCTTTATAGAGTAAAGATTACCGTTGGTCAAAGATGGCCATTAATTTGCACATTTGAATGCGAAGGCCCAAGTAAAGTTTATGGAAGACTGGAGTTACCCGATTATGGCCGATAAAGTGTGTCGGCACATTGTCGTCGTAGACGTTACTGTCAGAATGCAAAGGGCGCAAACAGATACCACAAGGTATCTCTTGCAACCCTTTTACAGTACTACGAAACTGTCGCACTGAAGTTATATATTATATGGACTCTGAAGGAATGAAATGCAACGTAGTCCTCGGCAGTATTAGAACCACGGTCTGAGTCAGAATGATTAACATGACATATTCTTTCTCACACTCGGACAACTCTACTCCTTCGCTCCTTTCCCTGAAGTGACAGTGCAACATACACACGGAAATTTGTAGAGAACCATCACTTAAAGCCAGTAAGACAGACGTTAATTCGAGAATGTTCATACAGTTCATAATTATAATATTTTACTAAATCACCTCTAATTGCAGAAAATTTGATTGAGAGAAAAATGTTTTCATCACGTTTTGCAGCAGTGAAGTGATGCGGAATAGTGGCACTTTCGCTGATATTTTGGCTCTCTAACACAGAAAAGGTAGCAACCGAATTATCTACTCATTGAATTAACGTGAGATGTGGTTGAGTATTTCACAAACACATCTAACTATAACATAATTTTGACGTAGAATTAACATGACAAAGTGCGACAATACTGAACTTGTGAATTACATGTATAGCCAATCCGAGAGACTTCTAAATATGTTCCGTGGCAATAGGTTCATTCAAATCTTAGGCCAACCCGAGTCTATAAACAGAAATTTGCAGTGTTGAACTCGAGACCTTTTCGTTGCTAGGTAAATTTCTTATCCTTCAATCATTCCTACGTTTACAAAGTCGTAATATTCGTAGGGCAGTATGTATGAGTACATGTATACACACACACACACACACACACACACACACATACACACACACACACACACACA
>NC_068993.1:30864885-30867723 GCF_001194135.2 Octopus bimaculoides
ATATATATATATATATATATATATATATATATATATATATACATATTGGTAGTGTAATGTATGGATTCATAGAATTGTGTGACTATCACAGAAAACTCCTCTAGTGGATTCAGCTAAGAGACCACATAATCATCTAACAGAGTTACATTCAGCTGAAATCCAGGAAATCCGATTCATGAAATTATCCCATAAAATGTAAGGAAATATGAGAGGTGAATATATTTATTTAACTACTTGTCATCCTTAGGATTATGGGCATTTTGCAGCCTTCTTCTTGTAATAATAATTTCAGCGTATAATAAATCATGTTTGCACTAACTCTAACCCTAACCCTAACCCTAACCCTAAGGCTACGCATTATACAGTGCATTTATATGTTCACAAATTAATGTAGATAAAGAAAGTTAACACATCAGATCATCAGAACATCTTGATTACGCCAATATTTCAATTCTCTTTCTCTCTCTCTCTCTCTGTACACACACACACACACACACACACGCACACACACACACCACAGACAGACAGACAGACACAGACACACACACACACACACACACACACACACACACACACACACACACATTTATATATATAATCTCCTCCTCATAGAATGCATTCTCAGCCAACTCCCACCATAATTTCTTGTTTCACCACCTTTCTTTTATTTTTTCTGATGAAAAACGAGTGGCCAAAACGTTGCAGTTCTTTTCCTTCCAAGTGTTATACTAATAACAGCTTTGTTAAAACATAACATTTTCGTTGTGTTTTCTTCTTTTCGTTCATTCATCATATATACATATATATAAAAACAGTTTGTTACATGCTGTAAGCATATATATAAGATGATACATACAAATGCGTGGACGAACGAAAAAAAAAAAGGCGGTGCATTCGGTTAATTAATTCTGAACAGACCCAAAGAGGACTTTGAAAGTTTAAGTCGCATGTGGCCGCATCAAACCGTTTTGCACTAAGTCTGAATAAAATACGGAATAACTACGGTTAAAATATATTTATCTTACTCAATCAGGGCTCTTTAGAAGCTGAGAAAAACAGAATTTTGATTTCTAAGGCAAGTACAAGATTTTGTATTTGAAAGAGAATTACAAAGAAGGCTTTGACATTCATGTCTTTTTTCTACGGTACTAGTAACCTAACATGATAAGAGTACTTTCAAGTAGAAATCAAATTCTCCCTAACAATTTTAATAATAACCATTCTCTTGAAATCGGCGTTTATTACTAATATATCCTGGATTAAATCATTGCCTGTTCACGGTGTTAATTAAAACGGTTTGCAAACAAATCCCTAATGAAATATCCTTATCTACTGGACTATTCAGTATGGCTTTCATCTATTACAAACTCTTTTATTCGGCTCTATTGAAATCGTATTTTATTAACTATGCTATTCTTTCACTACACATAAATAGATGGCGTTATTTAACGTCGTCTATTTGTGTCACATGCTTCCTAATGCAAACTTGTCTTTCTCCGTTTATTATCATTCCGTATTAGCTAGCTTGAGACAATGGGTAGAAAATCTAATTAAAAATCATATCGTAAATTTATTTTTGTTTCCTTATTATTTTCCTCTTTTCCTCCTTAATATATCTGACCAAGTTATCATCCAACTATTAGTGAAAATCAAAATTTAAATGGAGTGGGTATTACATTAATTTTTTTTTTCTGCATATCTTATATTTTACCTAACTATGGGATTTCACTACACCTTCCTTCTGCATAAAAGCATATACAGGCGTCGATTCGCGCATGCACACAAAATAATACAGGCGTACAGAAAAAATAGGCATTATCTCCCATTTCCGTCTCCTTCTCCCTCTCGTCTTACAAATCTAATCTTACTACCACTCCTATATTTTCTCCTGCTCTCCTCCTCCTGACAGTCTCCTTCATTTTCTCTGACTCTGTTTAAACGTATTTACAGGGTGCAACAATATAATTTATCTATTTTATAGTAGACATAGTAAATGACCTCAGCCTAAATTCACAAAACTCTTCCCTTAGCCAGCTTCAATGTTACCAAAAATTCCCCCTATCCTCCCAATCTTCTTTTCTTTGTTTTATTCTTATTTTTTCCATAACAACTTTAGAAATATGTCCACTCCCATATATTATTTTTTCTCACGTATGTTTACCCTTTTGTTCTCTCGCTTTGTGCTTACCCCGCATTTTCGATCAAAACTCCTGTAAGTTAACATGGGATCCCTTCACGACAATGTAACCATTATTTGACAAATGTATCTTTGGCTTAATGAGTAGCACGCGGAGATTTCTTCGTTGAGTAATTACTACTTCCGAAATTCTGCAATGTAGCCTGGATTTTACCCACTCCATTCCCTACAAACACACACACGCACACACACACACACACACATACACACACACACACACACACACACACACACTCAATAATTGTGGTGTAGTGAATACATGATGTGGTTTTAAGGTCAGGTTTTGACTGGTATTTCAAGCATGGTGGTATCTCTTAGATGCCCTTATTCCGTTTGTTTAAATAGTGTTTGGTCGCTTCAAACGGACTTTTGCGAGCATGGTAGGTGAAAATTTTAGTAGTAGTAGGCTGGCGAATTGTGGCTGATGAGAAACAGCCACCTATTTGGCGTCAGTTTCGAAAGCAGGTTCCAAGTTCACGAGTATTGCTTGTGCTGACCTAGCGGTGGTAAAATGTTTTTAATGTTCACTAGAACTTATTTTTTACCATGTCTATATTAGATTTGTGATGTAGGTGCTCATGTGGTGCCTTCGTGTGTAGATAGATATGTATATATATATATATATATATATGTATATATAT
>NC_068993.1:30868020-30879153 GCF_001194135.2 Octopus bimaculoides
TATATATATATGTGTGTGTGTATATATATATATATTTATATATATGTATGTATGCGCGTGTGTGTGTGCATGTATGTATGTATGTATGTATGTATGTATGTATACCCGAGTGGGGCTGAAAAGTTTCTGGTTTGGGTAAAAGAAAATACACAGGACGATCAGTTAATTATGATTTTATTCAACATATCCCCATCTGAGATTCACACAGTTATTGCAAGGGACCTTCACTTTTTCTAAGCCCTATAAAAGATGTCGGAATGTTCGGCCTCCTACCAGGCCTTTTGTGATACCTCAAAGCCAGGTACTTTTCAGCACTCCCTCGTATATGTTTGCATGAGTGTGTGTGTGTGTGTGTGTGTGTGTGTGTGTGCGTGTGTGTGTGTGTGTGTGTGAGTGTGTATGTGTGTGTGTGTGTAAGTGTGTGTGTGTGTGTGTGTGTGTGGTGTGTCTTTGTGTTTGTTTCTCACCACTGCTTGACAACTGGTCTTGGCGTGTTTACATACCCATTACTTTGGAGTTCGGAAAAAAACAACAACACTCAAATAAGTATCAGATTAAAAGTTATTCACGGCGGTGGCCCAGCATGGCCGCAGTCTAATAACAGAATCAAGTAGAAGATAAAAGATATATATATATATATATATATATATACTCGGATAAACGACTAGGATCTGGTAGCATATTCTATGATTACACTAAATATTTTGAGTACCTATACAGTAATGAGTAGATACATACACCGTTTCACATCGACGATAATTTGACAGTGATGAACATCGAGTGTGGCAACGTAAGAGAGAAATCATGTATCATTGATTGGCCGTACTAAATTTGAGCCGAGTAGACTGGAGTAATGTATAATGAATGAAATGACTTCTCGATCCATGAATCGAAACGATGCCCTTATGATCACAAAGCTAATAGGTCAACACGAGTAACGAATGTTTTACAAACACATGTCCAAACACAGATATTAACACACACACCTACTTGTAGAAAACAGAATTTCCATATAGTCGGTTAGTCAGTTATTAGACATGTTCGGCCTAACTCGATTACCGTTGGAAAGCTGTTGGTGCCGGTGAATTGAAAATAAATAATACGTAGTAATTCTACTAATTGTAGATGTCTTACAAGATGTAACACACGTTTGAAGTGTCCCCTTGTAGCATATGAGAGCTGACAACATTTCTGTTTAGTAATACAATACTGGAAATAGAAGGGGAAAACATACAACCAGAGTGTGAGAGAGAAAACAGAAAATCATGAAATACATTTAAAAAGTACTTTATTGTATGATGTTGTATCGATTTTTTTCCAAACCAATTTTGTATTTTTACGAATGACTGTTTTATTATTGTGGTATTTGTTTTCTTATAATTTTTTAGTTTCCTGTGATTACTTTTCAGCTAATTTAGATTCACAAAACGGGGAAGAATTATGTATGCCTTCTAATGTTAAGTTGATTACACGATAATCCTATAGGGGCTAACTAAAATAATCAGTTGTGTAACCGTTTGAAATAAGAACAAGTACAGGTGATAATTCGCCATTTGTGTTGGTCATGCTGCTGGTAGTGATGATGGCTTTCCTTCGGTTATTGGCGTTATTTTGCATTGGGGATATAAAATGAATTTCACTACCCCTATATTGTTCACTGACATGAAAAACTATTTCAGCAATAATTATTGCACGGAGAACTCTGAGAGTTATAGCTCGTCGCATGGTTAATAGGATACCAGTGTATCAGACAATGGCCTGATTGTGTCATATATTTTTCTCATAGTTCAACTTTCAATATCACAATTAACAAAGGTATAACTTGGTATCAGAGAGAATTTATGTTTCACTGTTATAAACAGCTGTACTTGAATTGTAAGATGTACGGTTGTTTCAATACATTGCATTGCTAAACATCAAAACATAAACTTGGCATTGTTTTAGCAATTTTTACCAATAATAATTCCTAACATTGACTGAATATCACACTTTTCGTGATAGGGAACTGACGATATAGTCGAACGCAGTAACTGTCAACGAATTATTTACTGACCCCCAACCTTCTGTAGAAAGATGAATTCCAACATAGACTATGGGGAGCTGAAAATAAATTCTAAATTTTGCGACGATTTACCGAATCTACTGACCTGGCGCAATTGGGTTCTCTAAAAGTAAATGGCGTTTTGTTCTGTCATTATTATTTAGCGTCCAGGTCAATTCTGCTACGGCAGATTTTGATCAAAGTTAAAAAATGAATTAGCTGTTGTAGTTCAAGCTTGATATGGTAAATATACTATGAACTATATTCGGGCCGTAGCAATCCAGTTTTTTTTTCAGGGATAATTAGCGCTAAATTATCTAATTGTCAGTTTCTTATATAGGACTGCAGTGCATGATTTGAGGAAAACTTGGCAAGTATTTCATGTAAATAGAGCAATTTACGTAATTCCTCCGTTAGTGCTGTTGTTCAGCAACAGGTCAGCTCTGATCAAAGCATTCAAACAGTGATCACCCAATCGTTTTGAGAACAATATAATCCTAGATGTTCTGTTCTTAAAAGAGTAAGATGAAATTTGAGAGAATTTGTCAGTGGTTCATGTAGGAAGAAAACTTGGAAGATGTGATCTTCATTAGGCTAGCATTGACAAAAATTTAGCGAATTGATAGATTCTTGTTTAAAAACTGAGTTCGCAGCGATAATACATCTCATCGGTTAAAATGAGTAAACAGCCAACAACAGACGTATTCTATCAGTCACTTTTGCCGAACCACTAATTTACGGGGAGGTCAACACAGCAACACCTATTGTCGAGCGGAGGTGGTGGAGGGGGGACAAACACAGATGCAGAGTCGCACACACTCAGGTGTATATATACATATATAAAACTGGCTTGTTTCAGTTTCCGGTTACCAGATCCACTAACGAAGATTTGGCCCGCCCGAGGCTATAGTTAACAACACTAGCACTAGCCGAAGATGTCACGCAGTGGGACTGAACCCGGAGCCATGTGTTAGTTTATTTTCTCGACTCAGAGAGAGGAATAGTAAAGTTGCTCACAGCAGAAATTGACTTCAGAACTTAAAGAATCGGAACAAATACTTCATAGTATTTTGAAAATGTTCTATTGATTCTGTATGTCGAAGAATGTAAATTGTCTTCAGCAAGAGAGAATCTGCATAAGAATTAGATTTGAAGATTAAAATCACAATGCTTCGAAGGAGATCTCATTATAAATTAAAACTTTTAACCCATATTCCGATTCCAAACTGTTATGTTTTTCCATATCAAATATAGTTTAGGTGAATGTCATCTTAATATGTCATTGATTACATATGACGTATTAGAATATGTTATTAGCAATCAAATCCCAAATACAGAGCTGCAGATATTTTTTATTAAAGCAACATAGAGACCGAGAAGAATCATAAATGTGCTAGATAGGGCAGCCAAAGCTCCCTGAAATAACATCTGGGAGAACAGGACTTCTATACGATGTCTCTCTATTTTCATAACATTTAATGCGTCTCTTCACAAATCCAAGGTTTGTATTTTACACAAAAGGTAGCAGTAAGCAAGTCATAGAGCATTTCCAATGGTTCTCGTAAATAACGAAAAGATTAAGTAACTTTCAAAACTACCTGCAAACTCTGGTGAGTACAAGTCAATACTGCCTGTTGGCCTTGACACATTTCCTGTGTCCTTATGTTTTCAAAGGGGAGATAATCACTTCCACCCAGCAAAGCCAGCATTCAGAGACTAGTTTTAGAGTCATTGCTCATCATCAGTCTGGCGTAGCATGGCTTGCTAGCTATCGATGCCTATTCGCCTTTGAAGACATACATTTCAAGTGAAATGCATTCACTGATTTCGAAAATAGAAATAATACATTTAGACATCATTTTTTGAAACTTGAAAATTATCACATTAGTGTGGGGAAAATTAACTTGGAATCCAACAGAGAAAACAATGTTTATTGTGAACCACCAAAAGTTATCCAGTTATTTTATTAGAAACCTTAATTACAATCGGATCAATTTTTAGGGAAAAATTCTCGAAAACAAATGTACCTGTCACCTGACTATATTTTGGACTCTCTCAACTCCAACAACAGTAACAACTATGCTGACCAATTTTTACTCCTAAATATAGAGTAGCAAAAAAAAAAAAAAATGATGAAGCAATACTTGCAATGTAATGAATTCAAACAGGTAGAGAGACAATAACAAAAAAATCAGAAATTACTCATCTTAGCCCCGCTTACTAATTTTATTTCCCTATTTATACACACGCACACAGACACGCACACACCCAAACACACACACACAACATACACAGACAACACACGTATGTATGCATATATACAACTATTGATAAAAGCCAGAGTGCGTAACGTTCCGTTACCTAATAATGAAAAAGTGCATTGGAAATCCTCAAATGACAAGTAAAAACGTAAAACATATATTGAGTGCACAAACGGACGGAGGACAGACACAGAAGGTCTCTAATTGTTCATCAATTATCAACTAGGTGATATTACTCAGTTTCTCACCATTAATGACAAGACTGAGATGCTCTCCATGCTAGCGGCGCCCGCGAAATTTACGGAGAATAAAGGGCCGAGAGCAAATAATACATGGATAACAATCGATACAGCAGTGTACATACGAAAGTGAATAAATGTAATTTAAGACGATGGACGGAGGGCAAAGAAGAATTAAATAAGGAACGAGCATAAATACAGCCTCAGGGCCAAAATCACAAATGATGGGTAACGCTTACAGAGTAAGTGTGTGTGTGTGATTGTATATGTGTGTTTGTTTGTGTGTGTGTGTCTGTGTGTGTGTGTGTGTGTGTATCTTTGCGTAATCTTGCATGGGAATAATCTACAAATGCTTGGAGAAATTACATTGCAATATTTAGTTTCAAGAAGTTTGGGCTGAGTTCAAATTATATTATGAAGATGGTGCCCCAGTATGGTTCTGACTTAAATATTGAAGTAATAACAGAGGAAACAAAGAATTTACCCCAGAACAGGATTCCTTATTTTGTTTGCTTGTTTACATGCGAATAAACATTGAACAAAAATTTAATAATAAGAAAAATTGCTGCTGCCATTCTGTATTCTGTTGAATGCAATAGTCGACAGCTTCGGGACTGCCATGCTAAATTGATTAAATATTTGATGCTGGTCGGAATTAAAATTAAAGTTTCCCTTTACTCTGCAAGAAAAAAAAAATGTATCTAATACCTAATATAAAACGTAGAGTTTAGAACAAATAGTTGTGTTGTTGGAAATTATAAATGTGTTTTGATGAATTAGAGAGGCAAAGAAATTCTTCAATTATAGAGAATAGATAAATCTCATGGCATTTCTTAAATTTTTATTCTCTCGTTGGTTCCAATATGCGGAATATTTATTCAGCTATCTGCGATTGTTCAGTGAAATAACATGTTTAATGTTATTCCTTGACAGACAGTTTTATTAAAGTTTACTCATCTGTATTTTAAATTGTTGTTGTTGTTGTTGTTGTCATCATCATTATTATTATTACTCTTATTATAGTAATAATAACAACGATAGGAGGTGAAGAAGAAAAAGAAAACGATAATAAGAAAAATAACAAGAAAAAGATAATAATAATAATAATAATAATAATAATAATAATGATAATAATAATAATAATAATAATAATAATAATAATCATAATAATAATAATAATAATAATAATAATAATAATAATAATAATAATAATAAGAAGAAGAAGAAGAAGAAGAAGAAGAAGAAGAAGAAGAAGAAGAAAAAGAAAAAGAAGAAGAAGAAGAAGAAGAAGAAGACGAAAAAGAAGAAGAAGAAGAAGAAGAAGAAGAAGAAGAAGAAGAAGAAGAAGAAGAAGAAGAAGAAATCGTAGCAGAAAGGAAGTTTATCGCTGGAATATTTCCTAAATGACAAGATGCCTTTGTTCTATTAATTTTCGACGATTAAATCAGATATCTCCTGATTATAATGGAATATTAACTAATTAATCGGTTCGTTATTCTTTATTGAAGGCATATAATCATCGTCAAATATTTGAATTACTAATTTTCAAACGGGTGAAATGAAATTCCATTATGAAATGGCAAATGTTTTGTTAATTGAATACAAGTAAAAAGCTGCATGTCATTTGTTTAACATGGAAGTGATGTCATTTCAAAATTAGTGGAAAATGTTTTTTAAGCTCAAATCATCAACAGAATGTCCACTTTACACAGCCTGCCTTATGCCATCCATATGCTGGTTTGGTGGGAGTATTGTGATCGTATTCATTAAATTAAATCTAGAATATTACTTGTATTTACGAGATATATTCTTCTGCAAGCGATCAAATATTTGAATATTGCGTTTTAGAAAGTAACTTAGTCATGTTTGTTATCTATTAAAGTGGATTTAAGAACTAACAAGGGTTAGTTGGGGCACTTGCACTATATTTTATCTAAATCCACTACTACCACTATCACCACCACCGCCACCACCACCGCCACCACCACCATCATCGTTATCATCATCATCACATCATCACCACCACCATCATTCTCATCATCATCATCATCATCATCATCATTTCTTGATGTCATGTGTTGGGCGAGTCGTCGCGGATAGTTCATATTTATAGTTACTGCGCTCTTTACTGAGTCGGGTTTATTTTCTCTCCTGGGTTTATTTGGAGAAGAAAGAGAAATCTCACCATGTTAATCTGTCAAGGAAAACCAGAGTCATCAATGCTGTCTGTAGAAACAGTTTCAATCTTGTCCTGTTTTTTCAAGCTGGATAACATTGCAGTCGCTGACCACTCCGTTTTACAGAATGTGCTGGGTGTATTTTACTGTGGTACTATCATTAGAGAGGTTGTCATTTCCTCGGCAAGACTGAATGTCCACCCTACAATGTCTTCGCTTGTAGGTGCACCATCTACAGAGTGTCCTGGGTGTATTTTACCATGATAAGCATTACTTAAGTTGTTTTTGCCAAGCAACACTGAATATTCATTCTTTTATTTGTCCAACATCGTCGCTTGTAGACAGAAGACACACAACAGAAAAACACAGTATGGTTTGTTTCATAAAACAGGCGAAGGATAGGCTAAACAAAAACAGCTAGAATATATATAGTAGCTGGCCCGCGCCGTCGAAAATGACGGCTAATTGCAGTATTTTCTATATAGATAAGATACAAAACCAAGTGTTTAGTGTAATAATTCTTTTATTACCAATTTTTTTTCTGAAAAATCTATCCGCAGTTAACATCCCTTGATTGCTTGTTTCCTTCAAAAGAATTTTAAAGTTTTCTTTCTTTTATGGTACGACTAAAGGCCACATAAATCTGGCCGTCACTAAATACGGGAGCTGGCAAGTAAATATCAACGTTTTAGAAGCGACGTTTCCTTGCAAACGCGCTCTCCATTGCTGAAACCAACCTAAACTCATTCGACTTAAGGTCACAAAAAGAAGTCCGTGTCTTATAGTTGATGTAAAAACTCCCTATTCAAAATTTATTGCATAAATTTCTTAATATAAATATATGAGGCATGTATGAACTGTTAAATGTGTATCTACAATATACTTTTCAACTGCAGTCGTTTTATATTCTTGATACACTCAGGCAATAATTATTTTCTCTAACAACTTTGTATATGTATATGCTTGTGTAGATGTGAGTGATTGTAATAGTTATTTGTAACACAGCAGATAGAATATGGATGGTAGTTCAAATTAATACACCTGTCAATGTTATCTAGTGGTTGTCTTTTGAGATGTGACATAGATCATCGCTTGTTACTGAAAGAACGTTGACTCACACAAACAAGCAGTCACATACTTCCTTTGTACACGCACGCACATACACACATATACTCATACAGAGTTGAAACGCTGGTTGATTTTTCTTTTCAGCGTTTAATATTCACCATCCCACTTCCATTGCACACACACACACACACGCGCGCAAGACATTCATATACCTCCCTTTTTTACATACACAGACATATACAGAGTTTAAACGTTGTTTGATTTTTTTCACCCCTTCCATCCTTATTTATCTATCACTCTTCCTTTCGCATTTATAAGTTGTGACGGAGAAAAGCACAACATATAGTAGAAGATACACGACGCTCTCTTTGCCACTTCCTCTGTCTCGTTGCTATTAATTTCTCTCACTCCCTCTCAGTCATAGCTAATACTCTCACTACTCTTTCACTGAATTCCTATCTTCTCTCATCTTCCTTCAATTATACTACTCTTTCCCCTATACCCTTCTACTCCGAGATTTTGGATAAATATGTATATATACATACACAGATATAAAAGCAGTACGCTCATTATTATATTAGGAGATATCTTAAATACATACTATATTTTTATATAGATTTATGTAAAACGCTAGGCTAAATAAGCAAGAAAATATATAAATACGTTAAACATATATATATACAAATAATATATGGAATATTGGGCTAATTCGGCTAAAATATATTAAATGCATTAAACATACATTGCATATGCACATAGATATATATAAAGGAATGGGATACGCTTAATATTGAAAAAAAGGAAAATTAATAAATATTGTATAAACTGGCTTAATGTTTTAAAAAAGCGACATGGTTGGTGATTAAGTTAGAATTGGGAATGTTACCTTAATACTAACAACAACAGCAGAGTGTTGTCAGCAGCATTACGTATGTATACTTAGTGTGTATGTGATATATATATATATATATATATATATATATGTAGAATTCTTTATCTGTCTGTCTGTCTATCTGTTTCCTATACATTCTCAAACGGCTCGACCAAATCAGATCAAATTCCACAAGCTAATAATATCAGACCCCATGAATGTCAACATGTAATGTTTTTACATTTCGATTGAAAGCATATAACATTGGCACTGGTTTGATATTATATGTCAAAACTGAAAGAATAAGATCTACATTGTAATGTGATATAATATTGTTTCAGTTTTATTCTTTCACTTTTAATTCTAATGTGATAACACCAAGACCAACTTATTTCTATTGTACTTGAAATAAATGAATAATTTCTATCCTACTTTTAACAGCATTACGCATCTGCAGCTTTCCGTCTTTACAGCCACGACAGCGGAATGATGTGTCAGTGTATGTGTGTTGATTGATATAACGAATGGTTGGCGGTGAAACTCTTGACAAAAAACATTGAGGTAGCAGGTCCAAGATATATAAAAATACGCATTTACCATTCAATTACCATTTAACAATTATCGCAGCAGTTGCAATCTTGCAAGTTATTTACAATTAAAAATTATCAGTTCATACATGTGGTTCTATTTGGTTAATTTGATTATATTTGGTTAATTTATACTGCATACAAAAAGAAAGACATGCTACATACATACAACTGCTTACAAAAATAAAGATTAACGTTTAATTTTTTCTATGTTCATAGTTCTTTGCTTGCAGTATTGAAGATGCCACCAAAGAAAAGATGTAATCTCTCCAGAAACAACTATAAAGCAAGGAGGATTGTAGAAATCTCAAAACAGGAGGGAATGAGACATTCTGAATATCAGCAAAAGCATGCTGCAGCACATCAGATGGAGTCTCAATACAGAAAGGAGATGAGGCTTTCCAAAGATCAGCAAACGCATGCTGCAGCACATCATATAGAGTTTCAAGATAGAAGCGAGATGAGACTTTCTCAAGATCAGCAAATGCATACTGCAGCACGTCAAATGATGTCTAAAAACAAGTGAGATGACACTTTCTCAAGATCAGGAAACGCATGCTGTAGCATGTTAGATGGAGTCTCAATACAGAAGATATGAGACTTTCCAAAAATTTCCAAATGAAACTAATGACATGCACTGCTCATGTGGTAAGGTAAGGTTGCCTGCACAACCAGATCCTCCTCAACCTCTTATAGATCTTCTGGAAGGCACTTCCAACCAGTCAAATAATTATCTGAACAATATCAGACAATAGAAATCTGCATTTCAAATTACATCGCTTGGTGCATCTAAGAACATGGATTTAAGCCGACGTTCAAAGTTCAAGGGCAAGCTTATCACCTCATTGGTTCCCTGTTATCCATAAATGAACAACTAAATTTCCTCCAAATTTACGTCGTGAATGATGTAGGACAACAAACCCGAAGGAGCTGTCAAAACTTCAGACGAAAAGTCGTATTAGGTGCAGCATCGACTGCCGCAAAAGAGAGTATATCTACTGACAGCTTTTCGGCACGTTAAAAAATCACATAAACCCCACCCCCAATTTCCCATGACTGGTTAGGGCCTGGAATACGATAAGCAGAGGCATGGCATGTCGCTTAGATGAATTAGCTCATCATTTACTTCGTAAATGTTTTGTCGTCAATGTTGCACTTTCCTGTATCAACATAACTCTAATATATACACAAACTATGCCATTTTAATCCCGATCAACGCTGGGTATTTCTGCTAGCTTATATATGTATGTATGTATGTGTGTATGTATGTATGTATGTATGTATGTATGTATGTATGTATATATATGTATGTATGTATGTATGTATGTGTGTATGTATGTATAAAAGATGGAGGTAGAAATAGCAGAGAAGTAAGTCTTAGTCATTTCATTTTAAGAAGGAATTTAATAAATATGATTCCAAAATTATTTAAAGAAAATATTACCGTTTTCCATGATGAATCTCATCTAATTAAATGTGAGTAAAAATGTATAAAAGTTTCAAGTAAAACAATTTATCTTCTGTCTGGGGGTCAAGAACATGTCTGGAGATTTTTCGTTGAAGTCTTCTTTAAATATAGTTTGGTATAAAGTTCAGAGTGTTTGAGAGTAAGAGAAGGGGTGTAGTTGTCTATTGATTAAAAGAAATCTGTGTTCCTGCCAAGGGAGTGGCTAAAAACCATTTATTGAATGGGTTTTATGTTCACTTGTGTGTGAGTGTGTGTGTGTATTGTGTTGAATATCCTTTCAATATGTTTGGAATGTGGCCAGATGTGTGTATGTATGTGTTCGTATGCTTATGCGAGTGTATGTGTGGGTATGCTTGTGCGTGTGTGTGAGTGTTTTTTTTGCGATATTTTCTGTATAGTATGTATATATATATATATATAT
>NC_068993.1:30879443-30880853 GCF_001194135.2 Octopus bimaculoides
ATAATATATAAATGCACTGTAACCAATCTGCTACATAACTCTACAGCTGCATACATAGGTTCAACTAACAATTTCAAGCAACGCTATGCAGCCCACCTTCACTCTTTTAGATATGACAAACACAGCAAATCTACAACACTAGCCAACCACATTCACCACCTCAAAAACACAAATACCCAGTATACTATAAAATGGTCCATTCTGGACTCTGGAATTCCATACCAGGGCCAGCGCTCTAATTGCAAGCTTTGCTTAAAGGAGGCGTTCCATATTTTAAAATACAATTCTCCCACTCTACTTAATCGATATAACGAAGCACTTAGCACCTGTAATCACCGTTTTTTTTCCATACATTCAAATTCTATCACAGACGCAAATGCACAAATGACCACACAACGTACTCCCACAACTCCCTATAGGTAACCCCAACAAACTGGAGTTAGCATACTGGTCCCCCCCCTCTACCATATTTAAAATATGTTTAACTCTATTTTTAGAATATATCACTACTAACTCTGTTCTCTTATTTTGCTTCCTTCCATTAATACTTTTCTTGGAAAGCCACCAACACCATCACCACTTATAGGTTCCTTCATAGCCTGACAGTGTACACAATTATAAATACTTCTCCACTTTACCTCCCACAACTCCCTACAGGTAACCCCAACCAACTCGAGTTAGCAAACTGGTTCCCCTTCTACCATCTTTAAAATAGGTTTAACTCTATTTTTAGAATATATCACTACTAACTCTGTTCTCTTATATAAATGCTTCTCCACATTACCTCCCCACATTCCTTCTCTCTACATTTCTTTACTAAACTTATACTTCCACCCCATATTCTACCTTTTGTTCCCTCTCCTTCTTGTCAGTATAACTGACCTTACGGCTGCTTACTACTACCAACCATATTTCTCACTTGAATTACTTCTTCCCCCCCTTCCTTCCCGTCTTAAGGCTTGACCTCTTAATCCTACACACATCTCTAACTCGATTCGGACTATCCTTTGAGTAAACAACGCACAGAGTACACTGGATACGATATGATATATATCCACCTTTGCAACTACAATTATCTCCGGAAAATACTCACAAGAATTCTTTACATGGATGTTTACTGTTGGAATGGAACTATACTCCAAGTACTTTTTCTTTATTCTTTCTTCTACATATCGCCCTCACTTCTTGCTACAAATTTCCTCTTATAGATGTAATAATCCATTCTTCTAGTATTACCGTCTCCGATGAAGGGATACATTGGATTTTCCCTGAAACAGCTGTAAGACTTTATACATAAAATATAATTCTAACTTTGCCATTGAACTCTTTATCTTTTTATTTCTTTATACATACACACGCTAATACATGACCTATGTTATATTCCCCACTCATGTTGCTACAACGACAGGG
>NC_068993.1:30881382-30887139 GCF_001194135.2 Octopus bimaculoides
TATATATATGGCGAATGAAAGACGGAAGATAGAACATAATTTTTTATTATTAATCACGACCATGGTTTAGACACATCTAGCAATCGATCCCTCACGGGTGGGATACTTAACAAGTGGTTCAGGAGCATCCAGCAGAGCGGATATATCTCGTCGGGTGATAAATAGATACAACTCTTTAAAATAACAGTTCTGCAATGTATTTTCTCATATCGTCGAAAGAAAAGCAACAAAACGAAGGAAATATCTTCATTTATATAGAAGAGCAAAAATAAAATCAGAGAAGCAAAAAAGAAACGAACATGCAATACAACGAGAAAGATATTAAAAATAACTGTTAACAAATATAGATGCATAAATGCTCTTACACAAGTTGCATGGCGCGTGCACAATCGCTCATACAAATATCCACTAAAATGTAAGCATAGACACACTTGTGGTTTGGTGCACTCGCAATCAGAAAGTGAGTTAAATATCTACTTGGTCTTTATAAGAATCTAGAGGCTAAATCTAAACTTAATTCATCCATAACTTAAAATAAATTCTGATAACAGTTACTCAAATACATTCCCACTGCATTCTTTGAAATAACATTTACATCCGTGTAGGCTCCTTAAGAGCCTTTCAGAAATTCTGTTAATGATCTTCTCATTTGTCCACAGAATAGATAGGGATTCATCGGAGCAGAGTCGGCATCTGCTGCAAATGATATTGTATAGTTTTGCATGCTTTACTATGGACCAAGTTATGTTGTACTTAATTTTATCTTCCTGCTGTCGCCATACAAAATTGGCTCCAAAATGTTGAATGTCTCTTATCGATTCTCTTGAAGCGAGTGACAGGGTTGCAAAAACGATTCTTAAATGAATTAGCCGTCTGCCCAATATAGAAATACGGCCTTTCTTTTGTGTGCACGGTACATTTATATACAATATTTGTTCATCAATGGTCAGTTTGATTTTTCACTGGATGAGCATTTATCATATTTATTTGTATATATGGCAGTTCTGATTTCATTTTCCAACGTTGTTACCGTGTTAGCTATATCATAAGCATTTTTACTATTACAATTTGGTCGTAACTGATGCTTTTCATTGCAGTTTTCAGCTCCTTTGTTGGTATTTAGATGCTATGATCACTAAATTCAGTAGGTTAGTTATTGAACTATTGTCGCATTTTATTATTGTTTACGTGGTGCATAAGCTGCTCTAAATTAGCAGAGTTAGCGTAGGATACCTTCACGGTGTGCCGATTGAAAATAGTATGACATCGATTAGATTTAGAAAAACATTTGTCCAAAGCAGCCAAACATTTTCCACCGATCTTGGTTGAAGCATGCGAACCGAAAATTGAGTTGAACCAGAGGACATCCTGATTTCTATATCTGTTGTTTGGCTTATTTGATCGAGTGTGTTGTACAGGATTCGAACAATTTACAGTGTTACGAACATTTGGATTATTGCCATGTGTATCTGAGTTTTTGTCGGTAGTTCATTGTCTTGACCAATCCTTCCTGACCTGTATTCTCTATCTGAGTGAGTTCTCTTACCGTGACGTTGTGATGGTGTAAAATGTGTATTACTATTGGAGGAATACAAGCATGCACAAGTGTTGTGCATGTTTGCTTCTTGTATATATTGAATTTTCTCACGGTATAGCCCTAGCTAAAAAAAGCATTATAATTTGCATGAAATTCCAAATTCTTATTATTAGCGGATAATCTAGAAATTCTAGTATAAATATTCTAAACTAATCCCCATATTATCGAGAGTGGATGGTTGGATGCTACATGTATGTACTATATATGATCATTTGGCTTATGAAATGGTTCAAATAATCCAGTTTCAAGACAGAGGATAGCGTCAAGAAAGTTTACTCTGCGAAAATCCTTTCCCATAATAATGTTTAGTCCTAATTTTAAATAAATCTAAAGAAAATTTTCCTATGCCTTTCTAGTTGTACTTTACCCAGAAAAAATAAAGCGTAATCTCTATATAGACCCCTTGTTACTTCCGGAAAGGAAAACCGGATTAATGAAAGGATATATATTCCGACTAGGTCTGTGACCTGTGCCGAGTCAGATGACCCCATTGCTATATCAAAAGCATTCTCCCTATCTAATCTACTCCATAATCTATCTTCAAAATCTACTTAAGTGACTCGTGTGACAAGTATCATATCTATTTCGCGTCGGGACAAACCGGAATTTCTCATGCTTTAAATCAGGGCTTGATTAAGGACGATCGGGTTGCGTCATAATAGGTCTCTGTATCTAGTTGCAAACATTTACTAGTCTTACTAATTTCTAGATGCTTAAATCATCAAACTACCTCTTCGGTATCTGACCAGAGGGCTAATCTAATTTTAGATTTAAGGACGGGTATTACCCTATCAATGGTTCTTTACTGATAATGCCTATATCAGATTTAGAGGGACAAATCAATCTAACTGAGGGGTCAATATGAAAGTTGATTTATGATACTTAAGCATAATCTAGGGACGCATGGCTCGGTTCTATAATCTATAGCTAAATCTCTAATGATTTGTAACCCTGTATTGTTAATTCTTTTTAATGTATCGTTACTAGCATGTCAATATTTCCTGTGTAATTCCTTCATAATCATAGTCGTATATAACTCAATATCAACAATATAAATGTTACTTGCTTTGTCTGTTGGTACAAGTATCTTTGAAGCTTCCTTGAAATAATCAAGTAATTTTTTGATTTTCTGCTAATGTATATTGCCCCTTCTAAGGTATTTTCTGAACTTCACGTTCTTAACCATACTACATAATTCCTTTTCAAATCTGGTTAGGTGTTGGTTAGTCGGTGGGCTCCTTCTAGATTTGAATACTTTCCTTAGTAGGTCCCCATGTTCATGTTTGTCACTTGATTTAACCTCTCTGTCAAAAAAGAAAGCTTTCCATGGCATTCTACGTACAAATGGGTTGGTTTTCTCCAAAAGATCACGTATATAATCCTTCCAGCTTGGTATAGGTATATCCTTTAGCGAAATATCCAGAGTTATCTTATCAATCTTCGTGGTATGCTACCTTAAAGTACCTTCCTCCCGGAAATCGTTTGTGGTTATTAGATAATAAAGCGAATGGTTTACACCTGGTAGCTTACTGGTAAAACACGGTCACTTTCAAAGTGTTCATTATGTATATGGTAAATAACAGACGGAAGATGGAATATACTAGAATTTTTATTATGAATCACAATTGTTTCGAAACATCTAGCATCGATTCCTCGCGAGTGGAACACTTAACAACTCATTCAGGAGCATCCAGTAGTGCAGATGTATCTCATCGAGTGACAATTAGATACAACTTGGTAAAATAACAGTTCCCCAATGTATCTTCTCATTGCGTAGAAAGAAAAGCAGCAAAACGAAGGAAATAGTTTCATTTATATAGATCAAAAATAAATTACAGATACAAAAAAGAAACGGAAACGCAATACAGTGAGAAAAGTATTAAAAATGACCGTTAACAGATATGGATGCATAAATGCCCTCACCCAAGTTGTATTGCGCGTGCACACTCGCTCATACAAGCATCCGCGAAAATGTATGTATGTATGTATGTATGTATGTATGTATGTATATATATGTGTGTATGTATGTATGTATGTATGTACGTACGTACGTATGTATGTATGTATGTATATGTGTATGTGTGTATGTATATATGTATGTATGTATGTATGTATGTGCATGTGTGTGTATTAGATATATACAACATATATATACATAAATTTTTCACTGGAACCAAACAGGTCTATGTTTTAGCTCTTGTACATTTTCCCATATTCTCTTCAATGATGCTTCAACATGATTTCAGAGATTACCATATGGGTGTAAAATTCTAGTTTTGCACGGAAGGCGGTGTACTAAACCTGAAAGGGTAAAGTTTCAAATAAAAAAAAGAAGACTAAGGAAGAGATTCTACGTTACTTTCTCTTTGCTGAAGATTGCGCCTTGATTTCTTATACATTTGAGGGAATTCAGGAAACGGCCGACAGGTTTGCTGTGGCAGCTCCTGCATTTGAACTAATTATCAGCACCAAGAAGGCTGAAGTTTTATTCCAACGAAAGCCTAGAGCAGAACATACTCAAGATTCAAAAGTGATGATTAACAACAAGCCACTCAAATGTGTCAGGTCATTGAAATATCTTGGAAGTACAGTAAAATTTAAGAGTACTTCTGATGAAGAAATCAACGTTAGAATATCTAAGGCTACAAACGCTACTGGAAAATTTGCCCATCGTTTGTGGGATGAGCACGATGTCAGTCTAAAAACTAAAATAAGTGTATACAAATCTTGTATTTTGAGCACACTTTTTTATGGAACAAAATCATGGACTCCCTACTACAGACATATAAAGAAACTTGATATCTTTCACATGTGCTGTCTGCACAATATCTGCAACATAAAACCGCGAAATAAGATATCAAATGTTAAAATCTTAGAGCTCTCTGTCTCTATTTTCAGCGTACGTTTCATAAGGCAATCCCACCTATTTTCTTCCAGCAACTTCTGTTGTGGCTACATGGAATTTATTCTGCAGTCCCTTCTTACGTAATTCGTCTTCGTGTGCTTTTTTTAAACTTTTTCCTTCTTTTTTTTTCTGCTCTCAATACACCCTCGGTCCTAACTGTCACTAGCAAGGTTCCCTTACTTTGTGCTAGATATCTCATTAAACTCTCGAGTTGGATACGCGAGCAGTCTTCCACACTTATCAGTCCCCTTCATCCATTTGCTGTGTTCATGTATGTATAGGCGATCAGTGTCTGCACGTGGATCATGGACTCCATGCATCGTTAGAAGCTTTCTTGACATCCTGTCCATATCCTTTAGTTCCTCTTCTATCCAATTCAAGATTCCTATGCCATACCGAACTATTGCCACTGCACTCAAGTTTATTACAGAAATTATGTATCTGGTATTCAGCTTTGAATCAATATTTTTCTGACTTACCGCAGGTACTGTCTTTTTGTCTTTTCCTTCATGTCGTGGTGTTTGATTCTATCTGCTTTAAGTATTCCCAGGTATTTATAACTGGATTGAGGTTGAATTGCCTTCATCATTTCACCACTTGGAAGACTTCTGTCCTGGCAAGCTTTCCTTGTTTCATCACAATCGTAGCACATTTTCAGAGTCCAGACTCTATCTGAATATCATTGGAGGAAATCTGCACAGACTGTCCAGTTGGGCCTCAGTTTTTGTGAATTGCTTCAGATCGTCCATGAAAAGTAAGCGGTTTAGTTTTCCATTACCTCTACCCACTCCAACTTTGCTTTCTGTAATATTTCACTCAATGGGACCCTTTTCAGTACAAATATCAATAGAGAAACACTGTCCCTCTGAAAGATTCCTCCTTTGGTTTTTTACCTCACCTAGAACTTGCTTCCTTGCTGTCAATTCCATTCTCCAGCATTTCATGCTATTCCATATAAGGCTTCTCATATTCTTTGCTACTACACACATTTCCATTGTTCTTGTTATCCAGCAGTGTGGTATCATATCGTATGATTTGCAAATTAACCCATGCAATGTCCAGGTTTATATGTCTTCTCTTGCAGTTCCTGATAATTAGATTATCAGTTAAGAGCTGATCCTTCGTTCCCCGGCTTCTCTTATTATTATTATTATTATTATTATTATTATTATTATTATTATTATTATTATTATTATTATTATTATTAAGGTGGCGAGCTGGCAGAATCTTTAGCGCGCTGGACGAAGTGTTTAGC